>NC_133473.1:20663156-20912685 GCF_025370935.1 Choristoneura fumiferana
CCCTTGTAGTTGGGATTGGGAATGAGCGGTGCGCGCCAGATGCCCTGCCACAATACAATAATAAGTAAGTAACTAGACGACCGAGCTTAGATTTTTTTTCTTTGTTAAATCGTGTATTTTTGGAAGATAATACTGCTAAATAAATATCACGGGTTGTGACTTGTGACGGCCCATAGGAAACTTTCCAAAATTGCGGAATGTTTCGAAACTATTGCAATTAAAAAACACGCGTAGAGCGATTGTTCGCCCCCGAAAGCCCTCACAAAGCACAGTCGAGGTCAAAGATATCTTTACACTTTAGTACCTTGTCACTGTATGCCTTCTGAAAATTTTATATTGTAAGTTCACACATGAAGTGACAGCGACAAGGTACTAACGTGTACAGTCAACCAATTTGATCCCTAGGCCACAACAGAACCTAGTCGTAACGACATTATACGTCATTCGATAAACGTTGTTAAGCGATAAGGTTTCATGGCCTGACCTTTCGCAGAAGCAACAACGCAACGGTATTAGACTGTAATTTAAGATATCAGCGTTGTAAAGGGGTCTATACCTTATACTCAGGATTGGGTATCATGGCGGGCTTCCACTGGCCGCAGCCGTCGCCGCAGAGCGGGTTGTCGATGAGCGGCGCCTCCCACTCGCCGTCCATTTCCTCGTCCCAGTCGTCAGGTTTCACCGCATCAGGGTCTGGATAAACAAAGATAAGGTAAGAACGGCTTGGACGCATACTTCCAAGGATTCATCGTACTTCGATATAGTTCTATGAGTGTTTCAACCGCTATCAGTTTCGTGTCGCATATATTGAAGAAATGAGAGACCATAAGCAAGAAATTTTAATGAACTGTAATATCGTATTTGACTATTTTGTATATGTTTTCTAAATTACAACTACACAATGCCTGTTATCGAATAGATAGAGAGAGAGAGAGAGACAATTTTTAAGCTACTTTTACAAATAACAAAGTTATAGGTTTGAAGTTCAAGATTAGACAGAGAAAGACATACTAATGTCTTGCATGTGACGTCACACGCCATACTTGCTGCATAGAGAAAAGCGTTTGAGAAAGAGACAGGTACATAGATTATTCAAAAAAACATTATTTAAACCCAATTTTCAACCAATTTAAGTTTTCTCTTCGCTAAGCACATGTAGAAACATTATTCACTAAAGCCAAGCCAACGAGATGATATAAATTGCCATGAGACAGAAAAGGAGCGAGATAGTAATAATGACGTATCAGACAAAGATGAAGTATACCTCGTCGTTGGCTTTGCTTTACATCTGCACATTTGTGTATCGTTCCTCATCACAGATTGTGTTGCATGTGTCTTTAGTGAAAGTGAATAATGTCTTGCTAAATAACTAAATTTTTCTCTCTGAAAGTCGTGGCTGACCCGTTAAGTCAGTTGTGTAAAATGAGTGGACTGACCAGGAATCATCTCTGGTTGATCGTCGCGCCAGCCGGCCGGCTTGACGGCGCTGGCGTCCGGGATCTGCGCCGGCGCCTCCTCGTCCCAGTCCTCGGGCTTCGTCGCCGCTGGGTCCACGATCTGTACACAGGAAAACCATTATCTAAACACACGGCTCTTATTAAATTAGATTGACTTGGCCAGTTTTATCAGAATAATATATATATATATATACATCAGACATTTTATAAAGTTATTCAATATATATATGTAATGAAAACTGGCCAAGTCAAATCTAACCTACTTTAAGATCTCACATTTTCAAATAACAGAAATTGTTATAGTATCCAATAAAGCAAAGAAATAGAGTTTAATACTTGTTCATAATGTTATTATGTTCCTACTAGCTTTTACCCGCGGCTTCGCACGCGTAAACTATTCGGTCTGTAGTTGCAATTGAAATTTTCGGGATTTTACAAAATTCCCCTGGAAATTTTCAAAATTTATATCGTGGTCTTCATTGAGGTTGTTTGTGAATAACTGTACAAATTCAACTCTAAAACCAGTGCTAAAATTACAAAATTTTTCCCTATCCAAATTCAAATTCATATCATTTATTCAGTAAATAGGCCGGCAATGCGCACTTTTACACGTCATTTTTTTTAAATACCAGCACTTTCGGAAAGACCATAATTGCAAGAAGAATGCGCCGCAAGAAGCTTGCAGAGAAAGTCATTTTTTCAAAATAAAATAAGTACAAATAAAATACTGAAAAACTACAGTAAGTATACAAATAAAGAAAAAATTACAAAATAATAATAACAATAATACACGGATGTATGGGGTCCCTTAGTTACAAACTGTCCCGTGGAAATATCGGATAAAAGTAGCGTATGTGTTATTCCAGACGTCGGCTACCTACATACCAAATGTCATGCCTCTAAGCCCAGCGGTTGTTATTCGAGATTTATCCCTATCTCGTGGGAATATCGGAATAAAAAGTAGCCTATGTGTTATTCCAGAGGTCCAGCTACCTACATACCAATTTCATGGCTCTAAGCCCAGTGGTTGTTATTTCGAGATTTTATCCCTAGTTATCCCGTGGGATATCGGGTCAAAAAGTTACTTAAGTGTTATTCCAGATGCCCAGTTACCTACACACCAAATTTCATGACTCTAAGCCCAGCGGTTATTATTTCGAGATTTTTATCCCTATCCGTGGGAATATCGAATAAATAGTAGCCTATGTGTTATTCCAGAGGTCCAGCTACCTACATACTAAATTTCATGGCTCAAACCCAGCGGTTGTTATTTCAAGATTTTATCCCTAGGTATCCCGTGGGAATATCGGGTCAAAAACTCACCTATGTTTATTCCAGACGTCCAACTACCTACATACCAAATTTCATGACTCTAAGCCTAGCGGTTGTTATTTCGAGATTTTATCCCTATCCCGTGGGAATATCGGGATAAAAAGTATCCTATGTTTTAATCCAGGTTATAAACTAACTTTCCGCCAAATTTAATCCAAATCCGTCCAGCCGTTTAAGCGTGAAAAAGTAACAAACATACTCACTCACTCACTCACTCCAACTTTCACATTTATAATATTAGTAGGATAAATACATATTTGGATTTTGCATAGAACTTAGCACTCATTTAGATCTCTATTCTTTTTGCGGCGAAGCCCACAGCCAAGCATAATTTTTGTATTGAGCTTGGCTCTCCTTTTTGCACCTTTAACATATATGTTTTTGGTGGGATACAATTATAAGAGCCCTCGCCCACGGCAACTTTTTGTAGCGATGCTGTCGCAAGGTCCCATCCATACAGACGCAATGCTGTCGCGCTTCACCCTCCCTCCGTTCTCTCCCCAATGTCATATGACACGGAGGTCAATGTCTCTTACTCTTAATGTTTAAAAAAACCTACCTTTTCCCTTTCATCCCAGTCCTCAGGCTTCTTATCGTTGGGGTCATCGATCTCCTCCGGAGGGTTGACCGGGGGAGTGAAGTCATCCAGCAAGGATCCCTCGTTGACCTCCTTGTTGTCGATGAGGATTGTGAATGTGTTGTCTGGACGGACAATCAATGTGTAGAGATGGGGCTCCTTGTCTTTGTAGATGTCTTCAAGGCGTTGGCTGGAATTGGGAAGTTGTTGTTGAGAAGAATCCGACAAGAAACTGAACGAGGTATATTTTTTAAACAGATTCTTCCAAGTTTAGGCTTAGTTTTTATACTCCTTTACGGTATGTAAAACGAAACTATGAGGGTTCCGCCTTTGCCATTTTGGCCACTTTAGATTCTAGAAATTGATGGTAAAAAGGCTAATAGATATACTCACGAGGGCTTCTTGCTATGCTTCTCCTCCACAGTGCCATTTCGTGGGTTAGTGTGCCTGAAGATGAAGTGCAGTTTGTTGTCGTTGCCACACTTGTCGGGCCCGAACATGATAGTGTAAGGCGTCTGATCGTGGAACTTGCGCAGGTCGGCCTTAGTGTTGGTTCCGCGGGAAAGCAGCTTTATGTACGCGCCGCCGCAGTTCTGGCCCTCCTGGAAACGAGTTCAGATAGAATGCTCCGCCAAAATTATTCTTATTGTTAGCCTATTCTTTCCGCTGGCGTTCGTGTCGTAACAGCCTAGTGTATTATTGTTTATGGGCCCCTCAACAGCGAAAAATAGCGTTGTAAGCCGCAACATTATGCTGATTGGGACCCAATTTATACTATTCAACTTATATATTTATTTATTATTTTTTCCTAAGGTGGTTTTCTGTGTATTGAATATGTGTAAATAAATCTCTCTCTCTATTTTGTTACACTACCGTAAACTGGTGATACTTTAGGAAATTTTGCGGCTACTTTGATAGTTTGAAAAGCGTTATAAAAACCAAAACATTCATAGCTAGATTGAGCAAATGAAGTAAAATAAAAAGTTAGGTAATTTATGTAGGTATTTCACTGCTACAGATGGTCTAAAAAATAAGGACATGGCATAAAGACTGTTTTTCAAAGTAGCCCCTGCATTTTTAAAGTAACCCATTTAAAAATTTACGGTACTGAGCAAAGGCCTCACCCCGATACTTCCACTACTCTCTGTCCACTGCACACAAGGGCCAGTCAAAATTAGGAGGGGAAAATTATTAAGTGTCAGTGTGTGTTTGATACTCCTTCACGCTAAAACGGCTGCGAGGATTTGGATGAAATTTGATATGTATATAGCTGGAAGTCTGAAATGAAATATTCCCACGAAATCCATATTGATTCCCAAAACATGAGGTTTCGTTTGTTCATCATACAATGTAAATGACTATGATGTAATTGGGAATTCCCTTCAGAATTTAGTGAAATTTCTTAGACTGCCAGATGTAATAAAGATTTAGGTAGTCTAGTTAGTAAATATTTTTTGTTTCACAGTAGTTGCATAGAAAAGTGGACACTTTTTAGGGCACAGACGTACATTCTGCTGTAAAATTGTAAGGCTCACAAAATAAGTTTTTTGCTGATTTTTAAATTTGTAAGGGACCTTCAGCCAACCAGTCATGTCAGGAATTACCAACTACAACGGACAATAGCTCTGCTTTTCTATTTTAAGTTATAAACCGCCATTGGTGTCCTGTCCTCCCACCCAAGAGCTTCAACTGTTGAGCTTGGACCTTGTCTGCCAGCATCAATTTACTACATATTTACAGCCAAACAAAAACCCGTTGACGTTTATAGCGAGTCATCCGGCGTCATCGCCGCTTCCGAAACTCATTTCGGACCTGGACGAGTGCCAGAACGAAATCAAAACAAGGAAGGTAATTTCTTTGTGTTATTTCTGGCTTTATACCATTTTTATTATGAATAAGTTTTGGCTTAAATTTATCGAGAAGGACGCTTTTTGGCAATGCGTTTCGTTTTGATTTGCGTATCAGATTTTGAATGATGCAAACCGAAAAAAACAAACCATGCTAACATTGTTTGTTTTTATCCGGTTAAAGACGGAACTTTTTCTTTAAGATATAAAAATTGTATATGCATTATTTTTTCTATTATACTTGATGATTTTTCTCATTTTACTAGTACTTTATTGGAATAAGCGAAAAGGCACAGACTGATTGCTTTTATAGCAAACGTCTAAGCTTTCTGAAAGAATATCAGCACTGCAGGTTACAGCAGTATATGCTGAGTCAGCGCCTATTCTCACCATTGTGAGAATAACTAGTGAAATTGATTATAAGTGCATTTCAATTTTCTATTGTAATTTGAGCTTTGTATGGGAACCGTGGTGGCCTAATGGTTTCACCTATGACCTCATGCAGAAGATCATGGTTTCAAATCCGGGCTCCAACTTCTGAGTTTTTCAAAATTCATCTGTGAAATTACATTTGATGAGTGCCACCTGCGAAGCAATTCAATGGTGTGTATGAAGTATCCAATCTGCACTAGTACCGCTGGGAACTACGGCCGAAGCTCTTTCATTCTGAGAGGAGGCCTGCTCCCAGCAGTGAGACGTATATAGTCTGGTATGATGATGATGATGTTGTTATGAATAAGTTTCTATCTACGTATCTATGTACCGGTATAGCAGTGAAGGCACTGAGTTAAGAAACTTAGACAGGTACTATGCTAGAACAAAGCTTATCACGTAAAAAGAAATAATCGCCTGATGCAACAGCGGGTATTACTTTCCAATTACGCCTTGAACTCGAAACGTCCGCGCGTGAGTCAAGCGCGATAAGCCAATTAACAGCGTGCGTGTCGTTTACGACCGTTGTTGCTAAATGGACTAATGCTATTCATTAAACAAAACCAATTCCAAAACAGAACCTAATAGGCCTACCTGCATAGGGAGGGGAGGGTTGGAAAATCATTATTTTAAGTTTGCATCGGCCCAAAGGGCCAAAACTACACAAAAGTAGGAGCTCCGCGCGAGCGACAAAATCAAATATACGGTGCTATTTAAACAATGAGGGCTATTGCGTATGAATTCGCCACTAGAGGCGCTAGTGTAGCGAGAGGTTTCCGAAATGTCAAATATCACTGTTTTTGGGTGAGCTACACGGGTTTATTTAAAATTAGAACAGTTTTGTAGATGTTTTGAAATACCTGAAATTAATCATACAATCATTGCTTAATTATGGCAAATATGCGTTACGGGGCAATGAATGTCTTGTGTTTTGAGAAAGTTTTGTCTTTCAGAAACTTTTTTCCAAACAAAACTGGAGTATGCAACACTGTGGCATGCTCGATATTTTTATGGTATGGTTTTAAGGTATTAAATATGATTTAAATCTAAACATGTATTGTTTTCATGCCCGTTATAACAAACTAACCACTATACTTCAGGCAGGACCTTTGTCTACAGTGGCGCTACCTGGTGAGCACGAAAACGGTAGCCCTCATTGATACATGAACCACTGTGTGAGCTACTAAGCTCACCACCACCACCACTAAATACCACTAAGTGAGGGATGAATTGTCTTTAATTCACTATACAATTTAATGTTTCACTTCAAGTGTGAACAAAGAAATGATCAGAAAACAGCACTATGTACATCTGCTTAAATATTAGGTAATTTTCCTAAGTTACTTAAGTTTATATATTACATTTTTTTTTGCAATTTTTTTATCTTTAATTGTATACTATAGTTTTTAAGTATTTTATTTGTAATTATATTAGTATGAAAAAATTACTTTCTGCCAAGTTTCTTGCGGCGCATTCTACTTGGCAATGATGGTCTTTCCGAACGCGCTGGTAGTTTAAAAAATGACGTGTAAAAGTGCCCATTGCGGCCTATTTACTGAATAAATGATTTAATTTGAATTTGAATACAGCAGAGGTTCCCAAAGTGGTTCAGGTGCAGGCCGGCCGCTAGCTGTTTGAACGCCCGCGTGCAATACAGATTAAGCCGATATCTGGTTTTGCCGCCCACTTGACAATGTCACCCTTGTGCGGTGCACGCGATGCACACTTACACTTTTTTTTTGAAAACGCTCGCACGCCTTTTCGCGGCGGGTCTGTTTAAGTGAACCCTCAGGGGTCTACGGAAGACCAGACAGAGGTCCAACGTTGGCATGAAAAAAATTGGAGTTTTAGGAGTTTTGGGAATACAATAGTAGCATCAGAGGGTCTACCAAATGAAAACAGTAAAACTTTGAAAGTGGTCTATGAGAAAAAAAAGATTGGGAACCTCTGCTTTACAGTAACCAGGTATGCAATTGTCCGTAAATGAGCAAATATGTTTTATATGGTTGCCTGTTACTGCTTTCTAAAAGTAATACTGGATTTAATGAATTGTGTGTTTCATACCTGCATTGTAACTTCATACTGCACAATGAGCGGTTTATCTTTGAACTCAAACGGCTTATCAAGCAGCGCAGAGATGGCAGCATGCTTGGCTTCAGTGGTCAGCACAAGACCTAGGTCATCCCGAAGGATCTTGCGAGACGGTGCTTGAATCTGGAATTGATGTTTAAAATTACTGTATGTTTACGTAAGGATCCATTGTAATGCACATAGTATGTTCAGCAGTTAACCATCAACTACAAAGAGATTGATTTAATATTCATTTATTGTTAGCATTTTGTAGTCAATTGTACTTTATAATGTATACTGGCGTTTACAAGAATAGTAAATAATAGTCTGATATATTTTTTCCTGTAAACTGTAAATACCAAAGGCAATCTTGTCAGAGTTAATAATAATATCATGCAGCAATAGTTTTGAAGAAGTATTAACTTCAGAACTGTTAAAAATTACAACTACACTAAAATTCTACATAGTACCATTCTATTCTGAAATCATGAATTATTCACAATGAGGACAGAACATCACCATATGAATAAAACACAATGGCTTTTAAAAGTACATACTGAAACTTATGAATATAACAGAATGCAAAATATTGAAGTACATATTGATATGAGTGATGAGGATTGCAGGTTTCCAAACCACTCATCACAATGAATAATAAAAAAAACAAAAGTAGCAAAAAACAAAAAAATTAAGCAAGTCTTTGGAATGATTGAAACTTCTAGATTTTATCAATTCCAATTTCCAATTCCATTCCTGTGTAAGTATAACAGTTTTAAATAGTACTATTTATAAGTAGAAGTAGTCATTACCTCCCATTTCCCATCGTACTTGGCGATATTTTCGTCCACACCCTGTTTCTTGGCTTCTGACTTGACCCACTTCTTCTTGAAGGCATTCTCATCATCAAAATGCTCCGTCAAGTAAACACTTTTAGAATTTATTGACGGGCTATGATACTGGTCCTCTTCTTCCACAGTCTAGCGTAACAAAAAAAGAGTTTGAAATAATTCAGCAGACAATCAGTTACATTGTGATATCTTAAATAAATTCCTTGGACAAATTCATCAAATCTACCATCAAATAAATGTATCAGATAGTTATCAATGTCAGAAGAGATAGCCTAACTAGGTCATTCACCTCAAAACGTAAGTATAGAGCCTGATCATAACCTATTTAGATGACAATAACTAACCTCCACAGTGACTCCATCGTCAGGATCCTCGCTTTCGGCGAGCACTTTGCCTGCCGAAGCCACTAGCACCAATAAGGCACTCAGAAAACACACCTTACGGCTAAAGAGAGCCATCTGAAAAGATCAGATAAAAATGACTGAGCAACGTGCAAGCAACACGTCGGCAGCGAAACATGAAATAAAATTATTACAAGCACCTTTCCATCTAGCAAGACCGCGACCGTAAACGCTAATTTAATTACATAAAATTAAAATAATGCTACACAACGCAGACAATAACCGAAATACGGACACCGGATATCCTCAATAAGTTTAGCCACACAGGGACCCTTTTTGTGTATCCTGTTAAAAATAGCACCAAGAAAAACTGATTCTCACCTTGCTCTGACTTTATAACTAAAGTTAGTGCTGAATCTTCATAAATTTTCACTGATTGTGCCCGAGCCGAGAAAACTTCAGATCTAGATGGATTTTCGTCAAAAATTTCAACCAATCAAAAACAAACAGTTGTCAGGGTAGCGATCGAGAATTTTCCGAAGCGTTCAAAGTTTTTGTTAAATATTTTAAATAAAAAAAAAACTGTGGAAAACGTATGAGTATGAATTGAATTTTTTATATTGTTAAAGACCCAGTCTTTATTTATACCTATCAATTAAATTAATGAAAAATTCAATAAATACAGAAACTGTCAGAAACTTTTAGTTTGATGGCAGAATTAAATTGTCTTGGTTCCATTGCAGAATTATAAATAAAAAAAGTAAGCCGGCCAATTTAAATATACGATTTGTTCTGTGGTGATACGTTTTGGCTCTGTCGCACACACTGTCTAACCTGTATTAGTGTATCTTTTTCTTTTGTCAAGTGAGTGACTGACATAAACTGTATTATTTTTTATTTAGACGTATTCGTTGCCGGTTTTGTTTACGATTTATTGAGTAAAAAGAAAATGAAAATAAGAAAAGAAAATCTTATTTGAAACTGTGACTGTGAAAACAAGCTTTTAATTGCTTGTTACTGATTAAAGTAATGCCTTTATTATCGGTATTTCAAAATCCGTAATTCAAAATACTAAATATCTCAGTGAATCAAGGTATGTCTAATTCCGCATTATTTAGTTTTCCACGTTTATGCTGAAAATAACTTGGTTTAGCTTAATTATTAGGTAGGAATCTGAAGGTCCGCAAATGGTTTGTCGCTCTTACTCAGCTGTCATTTTATGTGTGGAATTTAAATAGTACAATACAAGAAAAGTAAATATTGGAAGTCAATACAGCTGAGTTTAATTATAGGTTTTTCAGCAGCATTCTGTAGTAATCAATTGCGCCGGTTTCTTGTTGTTTTAGTTGAAATATTTTATTCTATCTCAAGCCTATCTCAGGTAATGTAATAATCTTAATTTGCAGTGTTTTGTTAAAATATTTCTTACAAGTGTAGTGATTAGTTTATCTGAAAATCAACTTGTTATAATTGAATATAAAAAAATACACAACTATGTTTTATTAGTACCTATTATTCTACTAAATCATATCTTTGGAAATGGTTAGCAATTATCAATTTCTTTTGGTACAAGTAAAGTTTTAATTTTTGTTTTAATAAAACATTAGTATGAAGTATGATGATTCTAGTGTAATAAAGAAGTAAACTGTTTTTTTTAAATATAATTATGTAGGTAGGGCAAACCTCTAGAATTATTTGACTTAAATAATAATTCTAAATAATAATCTATAACTGGCCACATTCAAACCAGATGCTGTATTGTCTAACGTTTCTGACATTCGCAATAACAATCAAATGATAGTTTTTGTATGTGAAAACTGTCATTTGATTGTGACTGCAAGTGTCAGAAACGTTAGGCAATATGGCCTTTGGTCTTTTCAGCCCGGGGCACCTGCTATACTCTTGCACCACCTCCCAATTTTCAATGTCTCCTAGGTAGATAGTTGTCCTAGTTAGGTAGTTAATTAATAGGAAAACCATAAAATTAAATACAAAAGTCAGGAAGAAAACATTTTGTAAGAAACTACTGCGGGACTCACTCATATTAAACGGTTATTGTACTGTATTGTGTATTGTATTGCGTAGCCCTAAGGGCTACGAATTTGCCCGAAACATATTATGTTGAGCTAAACTCAATTTAAGACATGAGTTATCCAGTACAATATCATTCAATTGAGGTGATTAAATGAAATTATTATATTATTATTAGTATAGACTATTCTATCCCGGGAAAATGCAAAGTTCCTAATGGGAAGCAGACAAAACCATGGGAAAGGGCAACTTCATTCATGTATTTTTTATTTTACAGTCCCCTTCATTCTAAGAGGAGCCCTGTGCCCAGCAGTAGGGCATTTATTTTTAATAAAATAGAGTAACAAAAAAAGTTGCTATTGAATTTTTACCGTCCATTTCTTTGTAACATGCTGGTCATAGATTTTTTTTTAATTATCTCTAATAATTATTTATTACTACAGAGTCATTGGTCTTGGGATTGAAGAAACAAGCATATTTGCATGATTGCAAGGACAATGGATAGACAAATACTAATTCCATGTGAATATTAATCTTTAATAATACTTATTTACATGTACTGTATTATAATTAGTGTGCATTTAGCTGCTATATTGTATGCAAATGCAAAATATATGCACAAATATTGGCATGGTAAAAAAGTTAGACCCGGTCCAGACAGAGCGTTTTGCGCGCGACGGTACTCGCGCGTTCTCGAGGTACTCGAGCTACATCACAGAATAAATAATAGTACTATGTACAGAAGTTGCACTCCTTTGATCTTGAAGAAAGCCGCCGTTTTAATAGCCTACAGTGCTGCCTTTTATTCCAAACATACCTATGCCGCCAACTCGAGTGTAAGGGTTATCACTTTGTCAGAAAATTTAAATAAAACAATCCAACTAAACGTTTAGAAATATTATTTGTTAACCGACTTCAAAAAACTTCTTTTGGTAATGTAAAAAAAAAAAACTTTGAGTTCTCTCTTTCTTTCTTTTGTTTATTTAGACATCCGTCGACGCAACAGTTATGTTATTAGTATTACGATTTGCTATTGTTACAAACGGTGCAGTGCAGTGTACCTACTGATCTCACAAGCAATAGCACAGATATTTAGGTAAGGATCGAAACATTCAAAGCCAAAGCAAATGTCGCGTCGTGCGTGTGCTCGCAGGCGCGCGGCAGCCCCCACTGCTTAGACAATCTCAAGTTGTCGCGCGCTGTAGGTATGGACGAGTGACGGATGCCTGGCTACATACACCCCGTCCAGATGCTCTCGCGCGCTTCCATAACAAGAGCGTCTGGACAGGGTGTATGTAGCTCTAGTACCTCGGGAACGCGCACGTGTCTACGGGCGAGTGCCCTCGCGCGCAAAACGCTCCGTCTGGCCAGGCTCTTAGTATGTTGTGACTGCATTTGCGATTGATTGTTTTTATGCACATACCCTCCCGAGTCCCAGTATTTTTTTCTGGCCCAACCAGTGGCGGATTTGCAGTCTGGGCAGCCCTACCCCTCAGGCTATGTATTAAGTACCTATCACCCGCCCCTTTCTCAGCATTGTTATCATCATAGTGACTTTTTATGTCTCAATTCCCCGCCCCTAATCACGGCCGACTTTCACCTATTAGAGGCCCTGGGCACATTAGGATAATGGGCCCCCTCTCTATGACCATAATAAAGCACTATTTAGCTATCGGTTATCATTTGGTAAGGGAGTAGGGACTAGGGGGGCCCAATCCATCGCGGGGCCCTGGGCACGTGCCCTGTGTGCCCAGTGGGGAAGAGGGCCTGCCCCTAATATCTGGTCGCCCTACGCCCGGGCCTACTGGACCTTAGGGCAAATCCGACACTGGGCCCAAACTTGTCCCACCGCCGACGATGAGCGAGAAGCGAGTAGAACGAGTAACTAGAAACGAGTGGACGAGAAGCGAGTGTAGTTTTGTCGCTCGGCTGTAAGAGAGTGTTCGCGTGCGACGGGCGATTACTCGCTCCACTCGACTCGCTCGTGCGGGGCGGCCGCCAAGCTGACATCGCTGAGCGAGTATCTATAGCTCAGCGAGTTTTATAGCTCTTGTCGCTGCGACAAAAGATGAAAGAGCGAGTTCTCGCCGACAGTGTGAACAGCCAGCGATCAACTATTAATATATGTGTCTCTTTTACTCACACAGGATCTTATATCTTTTGTTCGTTTCTTGAGCGAGAAAATAGTCGATAGCCAATCGTTTCCTCGCTGGCGGTGAGACAAGTGCCTAAGTATAATTTTCAGTGTTGTCTCAGTAGAAATTAAAAAACACTGAAGCTTTATTTCTCTTTGACCATAAAGTATAGTTATCAGCACTCTTCAGTATGTGTGCCACGATAATAAGCTATGTAAATGCCTAACTGTGAATATTTGTCTGGAAATAGCGTGTGATAATACACGTCAAGCGTCAATTTACGAGGGGTAAGGTTTTCTTTATTGTTATAATTGTTTCTTTATTTCGAGTGCTAAGACTCCGATTACCACCATAGATAGGTACATATAGAAATAGAGTTGTCAGTCAAGGAAACCGATCACAGCGCCGTCAAGCGGGTATAGGTCTAACTATTTAATACGAATATATAACTTTGTCTATCTATACATTAGATTACGATCTTGCACTAACTGCTCAACCAGCTTTTTATCTGTTCAATGCGCGTTCTGCTAAGTAGGTAGGTAACCTATGTGCGGCGAGCACCTCGGATGCGTAATGAACAGAGAACGCGCTCGAAAGTTGTTTCCCCTATTTCGTCGCAGTACAGTCAAGGGCAAAGATATGGACACGGCCAAAGTTGCAAAAATATGTATACGCGACTCTATGCACTTAAAATTAAGGTCGTGTATACATATTTTTGCAACTTTGGCCGTGTCGATATCTTTGCCCTTGACTGTACAAGTAATGGAAAATTTCGTGTTTACTCTAATCGGTTCGAATCATCGGTGCCACAGAAATAGAAATTGTTACGATATTATTCAGTATTATTTAGTATGGAATTTTGCCGCCCCTAAAAGTGCCGCCCGGGGCGGGCCGCCCCCCTCGCCCCCACTACGCTACGCCACTGCAACACGCCACGCCAAGTCGTGCACCCGCACGATTTAGCGGAGACCCTTATATTGGTTCTGGCTCTATACTACGAAGTGCAAATATTTCGTATCTTGCTGTCCCGCTAACGCTAATGTTATTTAATACGAGAGTGAAATGGACGGTACGATACGAACTTCGATTTTCGAACTTCGTAGTAACCCCCCTGTAGTGTACCCTGTAGTGTTAGTGTAGTTGCACACATTCGTTTGCCTATCATATAATAGTAGATTGTACAACAAGAGCATAAAACGAACCATTTTACCTTTATCCGAGGCGTTCATATAGCCACCCGAGCCGGTACGGCGAGTAGGCGAGAGGCGGCCGGTACGGTGGATAGACACGTCGAGGGGAAAATGGGATTAATGCTAGAGTTTTACACTCTTCATTTCACTTCGATTGCGAAGAAATTAAGTAGCAACAGTGGAAACAATTGTTCACTTACTAGGTTGCTTTTATTTTTCATGCATTTAGTTTTATCGATTTATTTTGATTGGTTTTTAGTTGCATATAAATAAAAAATAAATATGAAAACTTTTTTGTTTGTGGCTGTTGACATCTGATTACCTTGATCTTAGACGAAGATTTTCCTTTATGCACTAGAGCATAAGAAGTCATTTTATGTCGCCTAGATCCAGCATAAATACCAACTTTACGAGCATGAGAAGTGAAACATTTTTTTTCCAGCGCGATACTGTCGCAGCATGCTGCCCCGCCAGTACCTACGGCTGCTGCGCGTACGCAACCTGCTCATAATGGTCTTGGGGCTCGAGTTGCTGTACGTCATCAAAACGTGGACGTCCAGCGCGCCGCCTGCCGTTTTACCGCACAAGAATGCCCTGACCAGCGACAACATTGCCTTATTTGTTCCTAAAAGTTTAAAGGTAAGTAATTCTATAAATGCGATGGTTTGTTTTTTTGGTTTATGAATGAAATTTAATATTTAAATGGGTCTCTGGAATGACAATACTGACTCGGGAATGGAATACTTTTTATACCGTTGTTTTGATGGGATACTAGTTTGTCCATCGCTAAGTCAAGAGAAATGTTTTTGGCACGGATGTTCTTCGACAAACTACGATGTAGGTAGTATTAAGTTTTTGGGAATCCCCACTACAGCTTTAGAAATTCAGTAAACTCCTGGAATTTCAACTGCCTACATTAATGATTCACGCGTGCAAAGCCCAAAATGTTAGTGCCAAATAATGATGGATGTTCCATTTATTAATTTATCGCCCTAGGTATGCAATACTATTTTTAATTTTGTTTCAGAAAATTGATTGGCATAACTACACCCTCATAGCGGAAGAAGAAAAACGTGTCGGTATGCATTATTATGGTTCTATATTTTCACTTCGTTTTTTTTTTAGTTCGTTTTCGCTTATCGTTTATTCCGAATGTGGGGCAGTCGTAATTTTAAAATTT
Organism: Choristoneura fumiferana; assembly: GCF_025370935.1. Lineage (NCBI taxonomy): Eukaryota > Metazoa > Arthropoda > Insecta > Lepidoptera > Tortricidae > Choristoneura > Choristoneura fumiferana. The sequence continues at coordinate 20,678,597 of NC_133473.1, forward strand.
GCGTGAAATAAGTTACTTAGCGATTTCACGTCGTAATTTTATTACCATATGATTAATTTATTCAAGCGCTCCTATGAATACGTTTCATGTAGAGTAGACAATTCATAAAAAAAAAAATTTTTTTTTGCTTTTTTTCCACTTGTGAGCTTGCATACTGACAACGAAATGAGGGCTAAAAGACAGGCGAATACGACACCTACGGGAAGAGACGAGTCTGTTTTATTCTAAAACCTGGCACGGCATGGACCGATGATTATGGATGATGAACAGGGAAGCTTAAAGTTCCATCTTACAGACTGGCTAAAACCAAAAAGTCGTTTCTGGGAAATTGCATATGTTTTTATAATAAAATTCTAAAAAATATTACAAAACAAACGGATACAAAATTCAGATCTATTGTCAAGAAGACATTAATATCTAAGGCGTATTATAAAGTTAATGATTATATCATGGACAGGGATATTTGGAAATAATTCCGATCCGCATTAGCGGTCCCTTCAAATAGCGAACCTATACTGTGTTAAAAATAAAGTTGTGTTAAATGCTTGTGATGTATAGATCACATTTAATAATATTGTAAATCTGTTTAAAAAAAATACCTTGTTGAGTTTCTTGCCGGATTCATCTCAACAGAGGGTTTTTCCGAACCGGTGGTAGATTTTTTTGACATTCATAAGTGCTTGTTATATATAGCCTAAATTGAATAAAGATATTTTGACTTTGACTTTGACTTTGATGTTTGTGCCAAACGATATTTCTTAAGTGTATTCTATCGCGCGTCCGCTAATGCAGAATTTACTTCCTTAACAACTTATTTTCCGCTCTAACTTAAACAACTATTATTTCAAAAGGAATCGGCGAGCATGGTAAGCCAGCAGTCTTACCGCCAGAAGACTCACAGTTAGAAGATGAACTTTACGCAGTGAACGGGTTCAACGGAGCTTTGAGCGACAAGATCGCCCTCAACCGCTCTGTACCCGACATAAGGCACCACTTGTGCCAGAAGCGGCTGTACATTGAATCCTTGCCTACTGTGAGCGTGGTCGTTCCCTTCCACAACGAGCATTGGAGCACGCTTCTTCGGACCGCTGTGAGCGTTATCGTGCGATCGCCGCCGGAGTTGTTGAAGGAGATTTGGCTGGTGGATGATGCTAGCACTAAAGGTTGGTATTCTATACATTGGCGTGCATTGAGCAGGGTAACAGGTTAGGCAGTGCCCACCCTGATGATGGGTGGCGGTGCAAAATGCGCTGCCTACCCTGAAATCAACCCAATGCACGTCTATCTGCTTTATTCCTACCTTAGAAAAGTTGAAATATTTCATTGCCATTTCAACGTTCAAAATCTTAAATACCGCTCAACCGATTTGACTGAAACATAGCTAAGAAGTAATGCAAGGAAATTGGCTTTCACGTAAAATCAAAATCGGTCCGTTGCCACAGACAGACAGACTTTCCCGGCCTCGGCAATAATGTACTAATACCACATGAACTAGTTACAGGTGTCTTATTGTTCATACGTCAAGAAGGAACGTCTACATTACGAGTAATATTGGTTTTTGTGTTTCCAGAATTCCTCAAGGACAAGCTAGAGCAGTATCTCTCGCGGCATTTGCCGAAAGTCCACGTGCTGCGTTTGGCGAACCGGAGCGGCCTGATCACGGCGCGGCTGGCCGGCGCGCGCGCCGCCACCGCCGACGTGCTCGTGTTTCTAGACTCGCATACTGAATGCAGCGTCAACTGGCTGCCTCCGCTGCTGGGTGAGTGAGTCCCTACCGTGCAAACAGAGTGCAGTGTCAACTGGCTGCCTCCGCTGCTGGGTGAGTGAGTCCCTACCGTGCAAACAGAGTGCAGTGTCAACTGGCTGCCTCCGCTGCTGGGTGAGTGAGTCCCTACCGTGCAAACAGAGTGCAGTGTCAACTGGCTGCCTCCGCTGCTGGGTGAGTGAGTCCCTACCGTGCAAACAGAGTGCAGTGTCAACTGGCTGCCTCCGCTGCTGGGTGAGTGAGTCCCTACCGTGCAAACAGAGTGCAGTGTCAACTGGCTGCCTCCGCTGCTGGGTGAGTGAGTCCCTACCGTGCAAACAGAGTGCAGTGTCAACTGGCTGCCTCCGCTGCTGGGTGAGTGAGTCCCTACCGTGCAAACAGAGTGCAGTGTCAACTGGCTGCCTCCGCTGCTGGGTGAGTGAGTCCCTACCGTGCAAACAGAGTGCAGTGTCAACTGGCTGCCTCCGCTGCTGGGTGAGTGAGTCCCTACCAGGTAAACGGAGTGCAGTGTCAACTGGCTGCCTCCGCTGCTGGGTGAGTGAGTCCCTACCGTGCAAACAGAGTGCAGTGTCAACTGGCTGCCTCCGCTGCTGGGTGAGTGAGTCCCTACCGTGCAAACAGAGTGCAGTGTCAACTGGCTGCCTCCGCTGCTGGGTGAGTGAGTCCCTACCGTGCAAACAGAGTGCAGTGTCAACTGGCTGCCTCCGCTGCTGGGTGAGTGAGTCCCTACCGTGCAAACAGAGTGCAGTGTCAACTGGCTGCCTCCGCTGCTGGGTGAGTGAATCCCTACCTTGCAAACAGAGTGCAGTGTCAACTGGCTGCCTCCGCTGCTGGGTGAGTGAGTCCCTACCGTGCAAACAGAGTGCAGTGTCAACTGGCTGCCTCCGCTGCTGGGTGAGTGAGTCCCTACCAGGTAAACGGAGTGCAGTGTCAACTGGCTGTGTCCGCTGCTGGGTGAGTGAGTCCCTACCGTGCAAACAGAGTGCAGTGTCAACTCCTGCCTGAGATGCAGAGAGTGCTGCATATACTCTTATATAATTAAGTGTAACTCTTCTTGGTTTCAGAGCCGATAGCCCTGGACTACCGCACGGTGGTCTGTCCGTTCATAGACGTGGTCGCCTACGACACGTTCGAGTACCGCGCCCAGGACGAGGGAGCGCGCGGCGCCTTCGATTGGGAGTTCTTCTACAAACGGCTCCCTATTCTACCGAAGGATCAAGCCAACATGCCTGAACCTTTTCCGTGAGTTTCCATTATGCAGTACATTGAAGTCACGGTGTTATGAGCTGGTCATATCGCATACAAAAACTGTCATTTGATTGCGATCGCAAGCGTCAGAAACGTTAGGCGATACGGCCAGAGATCAGTGATTATTACTTTACTGATCAGTCGCTTAATTATGACACGGTCAGTCTCTTTGTAAATAGTAGTCAGTCGCGATATTGTGGGCTGATTAGTCGTGTATTCCGTGCAAGTTAATCTCTGCAGCCCTATAACTTGATGTTTGATCAGTCGCCCAATCATGATATGATCACTCTTAGTAAGTAAATATCAGTATTGTTTCCCCCAAGGGTTATCTGTTCTTCGATTGTTGTTCTTGTGTTTTGAACCTTACGTAGTATCCTACTTAATATTATAAATGCGAAAGTTTGTAAGTGAGTATGTTTGTTACTCATTCACGCTGAAACGGCTGGACGAATTTGGATGAAATTTGGTATGTAGATCTGTAATAAAACATAGGCTACTTTTTATTTCGATATTCCCACTTGATAGGGATACAATCTCGAAACAACAACCGCTGGGCTTAGTCATGAAATTTGACATGATTGTTTTTAATGTATCATCAATATGATTATGATTGGTTTTTTGGAGTCTTTTTGGTCTCTTTTTCTGGTTTTTTTTTTAAATATCAATATGATTGTTTGCGTCCATGTCTCAGTTTGTATTTTCGATATCAATATGATTGTTTTTAATGAAAACTACGATTAAATTTTCGGGAATTCCCACGGGAAGTTAAAAAAATCCCAAAATTTCGGATCTAATGATTTAAACCGCGGATAAACACTAGTTCATTATATAATCTGTGACATTGGCACGTGTTATCTGTGGCAGGAGCCCGGTGATGGCGGGCGGGCTGTTCGCGATATCGCGCGCGTGGTTCTGGCAGCTCGGCGGCTACGACCCCGGCCTCGACATCTGGGGCGGCGAGCAGTACGAGCTCAGCTTTAAGGTACCACCACCACCACCACCACCACGCCGCCTCACCTGGACGCCTTGGCAACGCCGCCGACGCAAACTATACACCTGTATTCCCAAATGGGGTAGGCAGAGCACACGAAACGTTACCGCTTCGGAGCCACTTTTAGCAATTTTAGGTTTTAAGTTTTGAAAAAACGGTACAGTAGTGACAGGTTGCTAGCCTGTCCCCTACGGTATACCTTAACCTATATCCTTTGTCGCCTCTTACGACGTTCACGGAAGAAATGGAGAGGTGTAATTCTAACCCGACACCACACGGGATAATAGTGTCCAAATGTTGTTTAAACCTGAAGTACAACTGTAATATGAACTTTTCTTCTACAAAACAGTTTCAACCATCTGTTGGTGAAATTAATATTTACATTAAATTATTTATTTATATTATGTAGATAGATACATACTTAAATGCATATTAAACACCCAACATACGAGAACAAACAGTCGTATTTTCATACAAATAGATAAAATCACAACTAGTTCATAATATGAGTATTTAGAACGGTGTTGGTTTGTCTGTGTAGATCTGGCAGTGTGGAGGGCGCATGGTGGACGCGCCGTGCTCGCGCGTCGGACACATCTATCGCAAGTTCGCGCCGTTCCCCAACCCTAACCACGGGGACTTCGTCGGCAAGGTAGGTTAGGTAGATATGTAAATAAATAAGACTGTACCGTACCTACCCAACGGTGCCAACGTCCGTCCGTCACAGAGCTTTATCTCTTAAGCCGTAAAAGTTAGACATTTGAAATTTTCACAGATTATGTATTACTGTGGCCGCTATAACAACAAATACTAAAAATAAAATAAAGTTACAAATTAAAGGGGGCTGTCATACAAGAAACGTGTTTTTTTTTTCAGCCTTTTTTGGTTGCTAGGCGTTGTTTTGTTAGCCGTTGCTAGACGGCCAAGGTTGTCACCTAGCAACGGCCCTATGCCGTTTGAATGTTTACCTTCAAGTTTGCGATTTAAATGATGTTTTATAAAAGCTTCGACGTTTGGTGCACTGCATCGAGTTTGGACTCGTTTGTTTCGTCTTGATGAGTACTTTGGTAACCAGGGGCATAAAGTACAGTCAGCAAAAAAAGTTATACTAGAAAGAAATAAGAAAAACTTTTAATGAACTGTTTACGGAACCCTTCATGTACGAGTTGATGACACTGTAATACCGCATAACCCACACTAGCATTTTTTTTCAGGAGAGCGTTAAAATCTATAATCTATCTTTGTATTTATATATACTAGCCGCGAAGTCTCAAATTTGCTATTTTTAACCCCCGACGCAAAAAGAGGGGTGTTATAAGTTTCACCACTATGTCTGTCTGTGGCAAACGGTTGAACCGATTTGAATGCGGTTTTTTTTAGACATGGTTTTAGACAAAAAACGGTTCAGCCGCTTTTGAGATATTGAACTTTGAAGTGACAATGTCGGGGGTTTCCAACTTTTTGTTGATTAGGTTATTGTAGGTTATGCGGCATAAGCCATTGCTGGTTACGGCCCTTGCAGTATCATCGACGATATTAAAAAGTTCCAAAAACTGAATCAACAAAAAACAACCAGCCAATGGGGATTGTCTATACCAATGTTTTTTTATTTGTTTCTATAGAAAGGTGAAATACGAAATTAATTTCGATATTTTTTCAAACAAATCAATACTTTTCTTTAAATTAACTATTGAAACTATTTTGGTTGATGGCGTCTGAGTTTAATCTAGTTCTGCCACACCAATGCTGTCTCATAAATTAGATCTGTATGCGTATGTCGAGGACCAGCATTATTTCATTTTTTATCCGTAGTGAAGTGGTAAACTGTCACCAGCTAGTGTCAATGTTCGTTGCAAAACAAAAATAACACTCAGGGATGACACTTACTGCCACTGACAATGTGTCATGTGTCAAATTGCGGGTCCAAATCGAATTACGTAGTATCCATGCGTAAATTGTGAAGAATTCTAATACTCATAGGATGAAGTACAGCTTGGACCGTCTACGTCATAGTTTTCCAAGTCAAATGAAGGCCAGTGCTTATTTTTTTGGTAATAAATTCAATTACAGTGTATTAAAATGAAATAATTACAGCAAACGATGTAAAAAGCATTTATCCCGAAATGCTATGATTTAATATACATTGGAAAAAATTGACAACCCCAATCGTCCCATAGTCTCATAGCCTAATAGTAGATTGTACAACAAGAGCATAAAACGATCCATTTTACCCGAGACGTTCATATAGCCACCCGAGCCGGTAGTGAAAAGCAGAGTGTAAAACTCGAGCATTAAACCCATTTTCCCCTCGACGTGTCTATCCACCCTCGCCGTACCGGCTCGGGTGGCTATATAAACGCCTCGGGTGAAATGACTCGTTTTATGCTCTTGTTGTACAATCTACTATTTTTCTATATTTTTCTGTTCGCAGAACTACAGGCGCGTAGCTGAAGTGTGGATGGATGAATATTCGCAATATCTGTACAACCGCCGGCCCCACTACCTCGACATACCAACCGGGGACATCTCCGAACAGAAAGCGCTTCGGGAGAAATTGAAGTGCAAGCCTTTCCGATGGTTCCTCACTCAGGTACAGTGGGGGTAGGAAAACCTTCGTCAGTTATTAAATTGATTCCTTTACAAAGTCATAGACTCTTAGTACGTTTTGAAACCAAAGTACTAAGTAGACAAGTGCATATCAAATTATACTTACTTGGCATGATAACAAGGGTCAAAATAGTATACACCTCTAACATTAGTTTCATATCAATACAAAACCTTTTTAATAAACAACTTCGTAAAAGTTTCAATCAAATAATGTTCTATTTAATTGTCAGTGTTTGTCAGTGCCAAGGTGTGTGCAATAAAAGCGAAAAAGACGTCGATCGGGTCGGCCGAACGCGAAACGACGTCGTTTTCCGTCGTTACCGATGGGAAGACATCTTTTTCGCTCTTATCGCGTGGACACAAAACGTTTTTTTCGTTGGCTTAAGCCGATTCCGCGTCGGATGTGTGGAGACCCTGATAACTAGGGGTTGCAAATATTGTAAATACCCTCCTTACAAGGGACCATATTTGACCCACTTTCCGCTTTACGGGTATTTTTGTAACATCGTGTAGGAAAAAAACATGTTGATGTTGATTTTAAATAGTATATTTTGACGCTTGTTTGTAACGATTGGTGTTTTAATTACTTTGCAGGTAGCGTTCGATCTCACAGCGAAGTATCCGCCAGTAGAGCCCGAACCATATGCGGAAGGCCGGGTATGTTTCAACGTTATCCTATGTCAGGGTTACCCAGCCTTAAATAATATTTTCATGCCCCCCCTTAAGTTAAGTTTGGAACAGTTAATTTACCTACAAGAAGAACAAGGGTCACCGACATAGCCAAGCGAATCAGCGCGTTGAAGTGGCAATGGGCGGGCCATATAGCACGGAGAGCGGATGGCCGTTGGCGTGAAAAGTTCTCGAGTGGAGGCCGCGGATCGGCAAGCGCAGCGTAGGACGTCCACCAGCAAGATGGACGGATGACCTGGTTAAAGCCGCGGGTTCACGGTGGATGCAGGCCGCTGCCAACCGAAGCAACTGGAGGTCTGTGGGGGAGGCCTATGTCCAACAGTGGACGTCCTACGGCTGAGATGATGATAATGATGATGATGAATTTACCTACGCTACCTAGTTTTTTTTTTCGGAAATGTAAACGTACCTATTACGCCTCCCCTGACATTTCTCTACGCCCCCCTGTTTGGGAAGTCCTGTCCTATGTCATTAAATGCCATTTTATAAAATGCACTGCATAGATTTGGTTAGTTGAGTAGGTATTCTGAAAAAGGTCTTTTGTTACATAAATATAATTTAGATTTTAAAAGAGGGACGGGAAAAATAGCTCTGAGGTAGCAAGGAGTTGCAGGGTTAAAGAGAATGCCGTACTGAGAATGTGAGAGTTTCGGCAAAAGCGGATTGGGAGCCATTTTGGGCTTGTTGTGTTGATATTATGACTCATTTATTGTGCAATGGCGGCGTCGGGTAGGTTGGCACCCCGGCCGGGCGGCTTTGTATGTAAGTAGCTATTTGCAAGAGTCTTTATTGATATGTCTTTAAAGAGGAGATTTTGTGCACCTTCTTTGCATGTCGTTGTTACCCCTTGGTGCTTGGCACCCGGGGCGGACCGCCCCCTTCGCCCCCCTTTACGCCGCCATTGCTATTGTGTATTGTTTATTTATTCCTTGTTTAGATAAGGCCGATGTCCGACCAGCAGCTATGCGTGGACGCGCGCGCTGATGGTCCAAGCGCCGCGTTGCAACTCGCGCCGTGCGGCGGGAGCGACCAACACTTCGTCTTCACCTACCATAAGGACATCAAGTGAGATAGACTTTTCTTAACCTCCGGGGTGAAAAAAGAGGTGTTATAATTTTGACATCAATGTCTGTCTGTGGTAGCTCTTAAACGAACGGATCGATTTCGATGAGGTTTTTTTACTTGAAAGCCAGTTTGATTGTGGTGCTTCTTAGCTACGTTTTATTAAAATTGATTCAGCCGTTTTTGAGATATTGAAGTTTGAAATGACAATGTCGGGGGTTTCTCAAGTTTTTGCTCGCGATTTCGTCTGCTAAGTGTTTGTCTATCGGTATTCCGTCTTAAATTATGCCCACACAGAATTTCATCCATAGTTCTAAAAAATTTAGGGGCTGTTTCACCATCCATTGATTAGTGTTAACTGACGGTTAAATGTGATGCCGTCTCCGTCTATTCGAACAAAACAAATACAGACGGCATCACATTTAACCGTCAGTTTACACTAATCAATGGATGGTGAAACAGCCCCTTAAACTTGTAGCGTCCTACAACTTTACATTTTCCCGAGATGAAAAGAAGCCTATAATTTATCTGGGAATTCTCAACTTCCTAGATTTTAATGCCAATAAAAAAAAAAAAAGGATACTTTTTTCAGAAGCTCATCATATTTTTAAGGCTTTTTCGCTTGACATCTCGCTTAACCTAAATTTAGCTACGATCCAAACATACTTAACGAGTACCCTGGCAGCCCCGTTTCAAATTTACGACCTGTATTAGGTGATTATGACAATGATGATCCTTCTGCAGATGTAAAACGAAGAACTCGTGCTGGGACCTGCCGGAGTCTGCCGCTAAGAGTCCAGTGCTGCTGTTCAACTGCCACCTCGGCGGCGGCAACCAGGAGTGGCGGTATGACCAGGTGAGGGAGGTAGAATCTGGTTGTGGTAGGTAACCCTTAAAATCATAGTGAAAGAGCTTTTGTTAAAAAAAACATTTTTTAATACAAGGTTTTTTACTGACTGTACTTGCATTGTCATCTATACCGTAAATAATTTCAAGTCGGTACTATTAACCATTGAGGAGTTTCCTCCTGCGGATACGATCGGATATTTACATTAGTATGTCAAATTTCAAGTCAGTCGGACTAATGGAAGTGGGAAAATTTGACCCAAACAAACAAATATATAAATAAAGAAATAAATAAACAAACAAAGCAAGCTAAATAAAAGCTTGTAATAAAAGCGCACCAATACGCGAAACAACTGAACATACTCAAAAAATGTTTCGGAGCACCATTTCCATAAATTCGTAACTCAATAAACTTATAATAATTTCCATCATATTTATTATTTATCTTGTAGAAAACTCACCAAGTAAGAAAGAGTGCGACGGTCTGTCTCGACTGGGACGTTCCATCGCGCGCTCTGTTCGTGCAGTCGTGCAACCAACAGTCGGAAACGCAGCGATGGACGGTCGACACCGTGCGGGCACACAGGATGGCCAAGTGGGACGACGCGCGGTTAAGGGTCACTGGTCCCGAGGAATACAAGCAATATTATGAGAATTAAATTCTAGTTTTGTTCCGCGTACCTTGATTTTGACGAAGCTCGAAGCTGGTCGTCTCGTGATCATGGCGCATACAACTGTGCCGAAATATCGAGCTTCGTTAAAATCAAGGTACGCGTAACAAAACTTGAATTTAATTCATAAAATAGTAACGACCGCGATAGTCTAAAATATTGTGTATAATTATTAATTATATTTTGTAATAAGAAAGAGTGCGAACTGGGACGTTCCATCCAACAAACAGTTGGACGGTCGACACCGTGCGGGCACACAGAATGGCCAAGTGGGACGACGCGCGGTTAAGGGTCACTGGTCCCGAGGAATACAAGCTAGGAAGTGAAATAAGTTTGTTTCAGTAGTAACGACCGCGATAGTCTAAAATATTGTGTATAATGAGGAAGTGATTAATATTTTGAGGGATATGTTCCAGGAGTTGGTTTTGCGCGCGCTCGGTGGTTCGTTTTGGTTTTTAGGCCGAAGTGTGTACAATAAGTCAATTCATATTTAATTAAATAAATCCGAATAACTCACGTGTTAAATCGAGTTTAGTCGTGTTTTACGACACCCGCGGGAAAAGTTACGCTATTCTAAAACCGCGCTCGGCACGCCACAAAAGTACAATAGTTGTTTGTGTTAGTTTCTGCGTGATTTGGTCGTATCCCTTAGAGATTTCTTCAAATATCTGCTTTGGCCATTTCCAGGCGTCACATACATATTTCGCTTCGAAACCATTGGTGGTGAAATTAGTATGACACGATATTGAACGTTGTACACTCGTTATACTTTGGAGCTACTAGGACTAAAAGACAGTAATAATAGACAAAGATAACCCTATTGGTTATCTATCGTTTGCCCGCATTTCATATGCCATAATGTATCGTTTTCCATAATTTTGATTTGCCATAAAGTAATTTATTTCTGAAATAGTATTTTCTTCAGAGTTCATATTAAACTAACCTAAGGTTAAGCTAACCTACTGCATTCTATAAGATGTCATTTAAATATGTATACACGGTCTTAATGTTAAGTGCATAAAGTCGTGTATACATATTTTTGTAACTTTGGCCGTGTCGATATCTTTGCCTTTGACTGTAAGTGAAGTAATTTGAACTCTATTTTTGTATTTTGCTTACTTTATAATTGGCGCATTTAAAAATAAGCACATTTTTGTGATCATTCCTAAGCGCTTTTTTACGTGCGATAGATTTTTCTTATTGTTAAGTATGCCTGTTGCACGTAATAAAAAAGTATAATAATAATAACTATGTTAGACAGGTATATATATCATCTGCCTAGGTTTTGTACTTTTGTGATGTTACACGCGTAAATAGACTTGATTTGCGGCAAGGATGCTGAAGTCGTCTTTTTTTATACACCGTGTTATTTTTGACATTCGTTAAATTTAAGGGGACAATCTACAGCTCTAATGAAGTAAATTGTTTAAAAGATAGTAAAGATAATAATTAATTATTAGCAGTAAAACAGCGTAAAGGTCCTTAATTGATGATTTTTTTAAAGTCCATAACTAATCCGTGTTTAATTCACACATTTTAGCAAGAGAAAGGTAAATATTTTTTTTTTGATACCTCTCTTATGTGTCACGTCAATGTCACTAGTCAAGTGTGTTTATTTTACAATTTAACAATTAACAATGAATGTGAAGCTGTTATATGCAAGAAAAAAAAAAGATTTTAATTAAAAAAAATATATATTTGGCGAAAAAGTTAATTACCAGGTAGTTCATATCAAGGACCTGAGTCGTCTGCCGAAGTTAACGGATATAAAAAAAAACACAGTGTATAAATGAGTACCATTTTGTTTTGTTATTTTTATATTGTTTTATTAACGTTTTGAGATTTATTTTATTTAGCCATTACATCTAGTTGTTTGTTTGTCCAATAATAAAAAAGTAACGATAGAACTATACTGTAATAATAATGTTCTTAGAAATTGCTATAATAACATTTTGTATTTGTAATAGACAATGGATTTTTTCCAACAATAATAATGATAAAAAAGTATATAATATATAATAAGCAATTCAATGGTGTGTGTGAAGTTCCCAATCTGGATTGGGCACGCGTGGGAACTACGGCCCAAGCCCACTTATTCTGAGAGGAGGCCTGTGCCCAGCAGTGGGACGTTGATAGGCTGGGATGGTGAATAATGATAAGACCACTTGCTCGTTTACCATCCAGTCTAATAAAAAAAAACTGTTTTAGTACGAGTACGTATAATAATGTGTTTTGTTTAAACATTGTTAAATATATGAAAATTTTATTACGTGTGATAGTTAGGTAATTTTTTCAGTTATGTATGATATTCGTAAAAGGTACTGAAAATTGCAGTTTTCATTTTTTTAAGACATGTAAATTACTACAGGAATCGAAAGAGTTTTGCCTCCTGAACATGGGAAAATATTTATTATAATTTATTTCTCCATATTTAAAAAAAATATTAAAATTGAAAAAATATATCTGAATTTGCACTACCACAGAATAGATGTTTCCTTTGCCTTTTTTTACCAAAAATTGTAATAAATATAATCGTAGCGAAATTATAAAAATATCAGCGTCTTTCTCCTTCCAAACAGAATACAGAGAACGAATCAAATTATAGTCTTAGAAATATGAAATCTTGTCAATTTACTGGGTGTATAATTTCTAAGTATGACATCATTCAGAATACATATGTTTAGATTTTATTTGGTGACTAATATTATCTTTGTACGGCAAGGACTTTTTCAAAGGAAGTCATTACGATGTTCCTTGTTAATTAATGCGATGGCACTATGACGTTTACTGTGAAATGGTTCCAGAGTGGCTCATGAATTAGTCCTTGACCATACTCGTATCTACCTAGTCCAAAATGTTTTGTTGCATTTTATAAGTCGACGTCTCTGCTATTAGTTAATAAATAGTGAATTTTTAATAGGATTTTTTAAGGTGTTGGAGTCCACTTCTGAATTACTTTGATTATTAGGTACTTGAAGTGATTCCTAAAATAACAATCCAAGTATGGAAGCTTGGGATGTTTAGTCAATGTATTACCCTTAAAAAGGTAGAGGCAATTTAGCGACCACGTGCATTGACTTGGAAATTCAACCTTATTGTATTAGTTATAAGTTACAATATCCATTGTAATTATTGAAAATACTACTAGCTTTAAAAATATCCTTTGTCAGGTTTGTATACGATAGCTGCTTTTGATTCTGTGGTAGTATGCTCCTATAAATAGGGCCTTACAAATTATGAACATTTTTCAAAGCTCTGCCATTCGCAACATTTTGTGGATCCATTTTTATTGTATACTAGCTATTGCCCGCGATTACATCCTATTCTCAGACCTACCGAATATACACAATTTTTTTTTATAAAAATCGGTCAAGCCGTTTCGAAGGAGTTTGGTCACAAACATTTTTGACCCGAGAATTTTATATTAGATGGATATCATTTATATTCAGTACAAGTTGTTGCCCGCAACTTTGTCTGCATCCTGCAGGAACTAATTTTTCCTAGGTATAAAGTAGGCTTCGTTTATCTGGGATAGTACACTAGTGTAATCATATTTATGAACTACGTAAAATTTCTGTCGCTTGTGAGTTAAGAGCCATAAAGTCTGCCAGGTGAGTCTTGAGGCAAAAGATTGGCAGAAAAATAAAAAAAAATTGAGTTAGCAACACAAATATCTGTCACAAATACGCAACAGGGGGCACTCACATGTGCGCAAACATTCGTACACTGTAAAAATGTTTGCACGCAAACAATAGTTATAATTATAGTTGTTGTCAAAGATTCGAAGTTCATGCGCTTTGATGTATGTCAAACGCCGATTATAAAACGTTTTAAATAAAAATGTCACGTCACAATTACATTAAAATTTGTACAATATTTTATGGCTCGCGTATCCCTGCGAATGTGAATTCCCAAGTTTACATTTGTCACAATTCAATTTTGATTTACGTGGTTGCTAGCTGAATCGATTTTTAAGGTTGTTAAAACGTGGTTTGTTTTACACGAATAAAGAATAAAATAAATGGGTTAAGCAAAATGGTTAAATGGTAATACATGGGTTTAGTTATTATTACTGTTGTTGCTTGTGCCAGGACTTGCTTGCCAGACTATAATTATAAATGATTGTTGCAGCTGGCAAGAGACTGAACCTTTGTTAGCCGTTGACGTTGAATGTTTTAATATCTCAATTTTAGAGCGTTTTCAGGTTATCCGATCCGATATCGGTATCGGATCGGATAATGTGAACACGCTCTTAGGCTCTACTAGTGCTTTTCAATGTTACTTGTTTAGTTGGCCATTGGGAAATTGACACTATTGTTAACCTAAGGAATTTTAAAATTTTACAAAAAGGACGTACATAACATAAAGTATCTTATGTCACAACTTGATGTGGAAATCAATAACTTAAGTACTCTTTGTTGACTGTAATTGCTTTGTCATCGAATCTATATTGTGTATACCAAATTCCAAGACCGACTGCTGGAAGTGGGTCTACTTCGACGTCCAAAGTTGGACCCGTAATAATGGAAATTAAAATAAAAACTTCTAAAATATGTCTTTCATACGCCATTCGTATATGTATTCAAAGTTGAGAACACACTAAAGTAATACCAACGACAAGAAATAAATTATGTCATGACAACGGATATACTTCATCTTTGTCTGATACGTCATTATTAGTATCTTTTTTACTAGCTCCTTTTTTTTTTGTCTCATGACAAAAATATCAAATCCAGACAAATCCCGTCCATTCCGTTGCGGCGATTCCGTCGCAGACAAAGCACGGTAAACACGTGCAGGTTAAAAATGTATGGTAAATTTACCCCCTGTACAGTATGGTGAACATCCATTGATTATATTTATTTGAGCGATAAATGTGATGCCGTCTCTGTTTGTATTGTTCGAATAGACGGAGACGGCATCACATTTATCCGTCAAATTAAATTAATCAATGGGTGGTGAAACAGCCCCTTAAACTAGTTTGATAATTTCATTCGAAACTCGAAACGAGACGGTTTTCTTTTTCTCTCTCATTTAAATCTTCCGGAAAACGAAGAAAACCGACGAGTCCCGAGCGATATTAACATTCTGGTTGTGTTGTACAGCCAGCATCAAAAGTACCGGATCACTTTTTTCTTTTTTTTCGCATTGACACATTGACAATCTTGCATGGCGTTTAGTACGCGGCTGTAAAACGACAAAGTACGAAAGGGTATAGCTACTTTTGATGCTGACTGTATCCCTAGGCCAAAAATATGGAAACAAGTTTATAATGACGATAGAAAACAGTGATTTTATTTTGTTTGTGAATCGAAAACAAAAGAGTAAAAATATTTTGTTAACAAAATGCTATGTTAATTACATTTATATATTTTTTACTCTTTTATTTGCAATATGTTATTAAATAACTAAATAAATTTTGAATGTTTTAATACTGTGCGTGTAGTTTTAATCTTTTGAGGCTGCCTAAAGTAAGTTGCGTTACCAATAGGTATAATGGAAATATTAAGAAAACTGCAACATTCCATCCGTGAGGCGAAGATTGGCGTCCAGGTTCTTTGATTTAGCGCACCGTTGGTATCTACCTTAGATATCTTAGTATCCTTAAACTTAAGTCTTGGTATACTCTCTTTGGATAGTGCCGTGCTAACCTAAATTTTTGATATAATCTGCGGAACTACTTATAATTATTTAACTTTGTTGCATATTTATTTAAAGGAAATAAGTACTATGTGTTGAGGAGTGTAGTCATTCCATTTGATGTTCTGTGGTGTTTTGTTTGGCATGGTGTGTCGTCTGATATGGTGCGCATCACCTCGTTTAAGTTAAGCTTAAACATGTAAACTATAACTATCTGTGGGATCCTGTAATTGGCTGTGTTGCTATTCCTACTACATATATTGTGTTTTTAGCTGATGGTTCTCCTTAAATAAATAAATAAATAAAACAACCTCACGTCTTAAATCGAGTTTAGCCCGACATGTTTCGGGCTTATCCGTAGCCCTTCCTCTTCGGAGCAACGCGGTTCGGCGGCTGCTGCAACACGCGCACTGCGCGCCGCCGCTCTGCTCGCGCGACTACCCGACGAAAGTGACCAAAAGGCTAAACTCTATTTAAGACGTGAGTTATCCGGGTCAATATATTGATATGAGTGAGTCTCACGGTAGTTTCATGTTAAAAAAAACAACCTCGTTCCATACTTTTGACCTTGAGTGTAGTTCTAAGTTTGTAATATTAAAATAATGAGTCAAAGTGGAGTTACGTGTTGAAATGAACCTTATTACCGAAACTGTATTCTAACATGTTAGCCATACATGCTAGTTTTGTTAATAAATATTACGTAATTTTTACTGTGTTGGTACTTAAGTTCATTTTTGCATGTACGAGGCACGCATAAATGTTACATATCACTAGTTCTACGTACGCACTGGAAGTAATAAATTATTTTTTATTACCAATCTTTGAGTTTGATTTCTATTGTGTACGTTATAAGAATCATAATCGCATAATCCTGTCATCATGATTAGCCATAGCCAAACAATGAGCATGTCTTTGTGACGTCGCCCATAAGCAGCATAAGTGCGAGAGAGAACATGATATGTGCTGTCTCATTTGCACGTTTTATTGCGTCATTTGCCGCGAGTCTGCGTAAACTATATGTTTGGTGTGTGAGCCAAAGTGGCAAGATGACGTATGCCTTATTACTAAAGAATTAAAGTTCAATTTAGGTTATAAGGGGTCCAGAAGTAAAACTGCAGTGTAATTTAATATTTTTTATTACATATTCCATTAGAATACTTTCTATATTATTATTGTACATGCTTCCCCGCACGCACCGCCCTCTATCGAGTATGAAACTCTATACACATCCAGAGTCTTAAAGGGGTCTACGCTCATATCTACAATAGTACAAAGTAAATGCAGCTTGAGGAATCCTGTTCTATGCTACTCGCCTCCCGTAACTATGTGAAGCATTCTATTATTATCTAGAAGCTGAGTCTATGGTAATTTGATGGTCTATGGTTGTTCGACGATTGATTTCAGCGCCACCTGTCGGTGATTAGTGGTATTATTAAGACTAGTAATGAACTACTTTTAAAGCCACTCGCACGCGTATACGGAGGTTTGAAAATGGAACCTTTGGACGTTAAGCTAGATCGCTTTAGAAGTAGTTTTCAAAGCGATATAGCTTAATGAAATGACTGCATGTAATATTTATCGTTTGTGAATCAATCGCGGATCGACGGTACCCGATGCTAGCCTCTCACTGCCCTCTGCCGATATATTACATATAACCTAGCTTACAGGTATAATTATAAATAATTCCAAGCGTAAAGATATGTACAATATTTTTACAGATTACATCCCCAACTTTTAAGTACCTATTTACAAATTAGAATTCTTTATACATTATAAAAAAGAACAATACCGCTCTAGTTTTATATCACCGCGAAATCAATAACTACATTCACAATAGATAATATATATTTCATTATTAATTAATTTAAATAAAAATACACCTTATAGTTAAATAAAGGATAAGACGTATTACATTACAATGTATTGCTTCGTTTAGTCACATTTTGCAAAAATATCACCATCGTGGGCTCAGCCTCGCAGCCTGTAGGAGTGGGTTTCCCTCCCGCCACTATATTTTTTGTAAAAAATATCCACGTTCACCTCACTCAGTCAACTAGCTACTTAGTACCTCTAACACGGAATAGACACCACAATTTAAATGATACACATTTATGGACATATACTATAAAACTACCGTTGTTAATTACATCTCAACCCCTCGCTGACTTATTAAAGGAATACACAATCACAAGTGACACTAACTGCGCAAAGATAAGTGAATCACTTTACTGACATAAAAAAAAATTGACGGAGATTTGATCGGGATCACCCTTAACTTAACCATTCCAGTTATTAGGGTAGATGTCACCATAAACAACTCTATGACGCAACTCTAGGAAAAAAACAGCTTTCAGCTATTTAGTCCTGAAAGTCGATCCCGTGGGCAAATAAGTGATAGCTTCCTATTGTCATTGATTTCAAATATTTAAATTTATACGTAAAATGCCATTAATCCTGTCTAGAGTTTCTATTCTCTTGAATAACTTTGATTTAATTTACCCTCTGCACGATTCTTTGATGTTGTCTCTGTTTATTTTGTTCGATTAAACAGAAACGGCATCACTGATATATTTGTTACATAAAGTAACAGGAACTTAATGATAATCGTGTAATAGACCCTTAGATTTTAAAAGTAAATTCAAAAGATCTTAGTGGCTTAAATCGACTTAGTAGGCCGAAGGTACAATGAAGTAGCCAAGCTTAAAAATATAGTTTGTCTAGCTTGTCTTTGCGCAGTCAGTGTACGAAAAAAAGTTTTAATTCAGTCTCTAGGAAAATGTGCTGCGCTATAAGTCAGCAAGAAGACTACACGGTTACTGTAACACTAATGTAATGATCTTTTATTGCATAACACATGCAGATTGTATGAATCAACGCTTTGTAACTAAACAAGTTTTATTATTTGTATATTTAATTCAAGAGGCCATTCTAAAGGGTTACTGTATTGCTACTTAGAACTCTGTCGCTCCGAACCGGGCTCGTCACGCGGCCAGGCGCCCTTCACTACACAAGGTTCCAGAGCGGGTCATTCGATTTCATGTAAGAGGCGTTTTTATAAAAAACATTATAAAATTATTGCTTAAATAGTAATAGTATTGCGAAGTAAAAAAGACCTTAGGTCTAATGTTAAAGGAACAACTACGAGATTAATAAAAATAGTATTTACATATAACCAAATTATAGTTTGGATAGCATGAGTTATTTGGCTACAATGTGATAGGGCTACATTGATTTCGTGTAAAATAATAATTCTAAGTGACAAGAGTATATCGATAAAAATATTATTATGTAGGTACTATAAAAATAAATTTAAAAAGGGATAAAAATTGTGATCGCGTTTGAGTATTTTGGTTTATTATGCTCAGTTCGTAATTATTATAATATGTTAATTATTAAGGTATCTTTTGACCCGGTACCCTGTTGAGAGTTGTCCATGAGATTCATATCAGTCCGATGGGGTAAAAACTAAAAACAAGCTATAACAAGACAAGGGGACAAAAATAATTGACACGCCTAAGTACGCAAAGCGGAGAAACGAACTCTACTATGGCCTATTAAACGTAATTTGTCCAGTACCAGATCACACCCAAAATCCTTTCCCTATCTCATTCAGTCCCAACTAGTTCCGCACTACCCATCACAATAGCTCACTCCGAGAATCCTTAAGCTGACACTCAAACATCAGTCCTATAAAAAATAAATCTAAGACCATTCAAATTCAAAATGGCGTCGAATTATGGCACGTTCAGGAAAATCACGAGCGGTGACGGGAGCGGCCGCTCTTTCTTCGTTTCCTTCTCCCGTCGCGCACGAACACGATGTTCGCGGGGTCGTCGGCTAACTGCGGGTACTTGGAGACGGAATGGACGTCCCTGGCCGCCCAGCCATCTACAATCCCGTGAGAGATTAGCTCTTCTTTTTCCTCCTCGGTCCAGGAGCCACGGCCCTCCCAGCCCGCGGCCACGAGCGCCTTTTCTCTTTCCCACGCTCGCGCGGCCGCCCGCTTATGAGCATGCTTCAGTAGCTTGATCCTTTCTTGTGCTGGATCCACTCCGTAGCGCAGAACGATGACCGCTTGAGCCGAGCCCTTGCCTACTGCGTGGACTCGCACCTAGAAAGCGACGAAACTTCAGTACACAGAAAGTAACTTCAGCTAGAAAATCAGTCTTAGGTAGCCTTTTTTACGACATGGAAATTGATCCAACTCATGATGTTGACCTTCACAAGAAAGTTTTTTAAAATTATAATGATAATTTAAGTTGAGTTAAATTATTGAACAAGTGGATAAAATAAATATTTACCTCTAAGCCTTGGTCATTCGTCTCGTCTTGTGACACGTTGAACTTTCCAGATAGCCTCCTCAATTCTTCCATGTCATCTCTGATCTTCAGTGAATTGTCCTTCACGAAATAGAACACGTCCTGATCGTGGATGCTGAAGTGGACGTCGAGGAAGTATGAGTTGTTGAAGACGGTTGTAATAACATCTTCGACGACGCTGTTGGCTCCGTCCGCGACGCTGATGTAAGCCTTGCCGTCCACTCGAGATATGAGGACACCTTCTCCAAAGACACCTCGTTTGTAGGACACTCGAGGCAGCAGGTTGCGTGTGATCGGCTCCATCTTGAGAAGAGGCGTCGGGACAAAGTCTATGTCTGATAACTTGTCGTTTACCTGAAGGAAAAGGAGCGATGTCAGCCATTTATCTAAAAAATGAGCAATGAACAATATAACTAAAATTTAAGATAAACTTACCTTCTCAATGATACACTGAAGTCCAGACATAACACCAAAATCAGGGGCCAATTGCGGAGCTGTCACCGAAGTCATAGGTTGGAAGATCATATCAGTGATATATCGCGAGCCCATCATCTTGTGCAAGTTGTAACCGTAAAGCTGCAGCCAGCTCGCCAAGTTTGTCATGTACGGGACGTTCTGGTTCTTATTTATAGGGTCGTTGTTCTTAAATCTGTAGATGAAGATGTCAGTTGGAAGGCTCAGTTTGGTCGCCAGGTGTTCCCAGCTTGGTGTCATCCATTGCCCGACTATTGGGTCGTACAGTCGGTTGTCCAAGTACACGAGATTTGTATTGTAATCGAAAATTCCGCCGTGGAAATCAACAGGCACGTAGAAGCCTGGATTAGTGTCTTTGATTATCTTTCCGAAAGGACTGCGTTTGATCTCCTTTATTATTTCACCGTTGACATCAAATACTACAAGCGGTGAGCCGTTGTGATCGGTGGCGACGTAGAATCTCTGGTCTTCCGTCTCGATGCCAGTGAGGAAGTCTCGCTGGTCGTATAAGAGCCTTACTGTCTTCTCGGTTTTGGGAAAGTGCATGTGGGTGATCAAGTTAGGAGTTTGAGGGTTGGTGTAGAAGAATTGAGTGATGTTGTTCTTATCGTCTTTCCATGCTACCAGTCGGTTCCTATCGTCATAGTAGTACCACATCTGGAACTTGTCCCTTTCGAAAGCGTGCACGAACTGTCCTCGCGAGTTGTATCTGTACTTCTGCTCTCCGCGCCTGATAACGAAACCTCGACCATCATAGCTGCTGAATTCGATATCTCCGTATTGGACGACTCTGTCCCCGATATCATAACCAAGGTATCGCTTTTCTCCGTGCTCAATGACACCAATCACATTACCATTTTCGTCGTAAACGTATTTCCAGTCGTCTTCAGATCCAACTACTTCCATTAGATGTCCATCGAAGTTGTAGCTAATCCGTTCGCTGGATGATGTATCACCGATTAACATCTTCTTGGACTTGATTCTGTTCCTCGCATCATATTCAAGTTCCAGGCGGAAGACATCGAACGATTTGATATTCATAAGGACAGTCTTTATTCTACCGTGGTCGTCGTAGTCTGTGATCGTGAAGTATTGCTTGCTCGTATCCTGCATCACAGATCTGTTGAAGGTGTTCCTATAGATCCTTAGATCGCTGACTCCTTCGAGAATGCCAAGGTTTTGGTTGTACTTCAGCCTCAGTTGCGGCATTTCCTTGCTATTGATATTGACGTCAATTGTGGAAAGCCTGGCGTTACCATCGTACTGGTATTTGAGGTGAGCGTTGTTCAGGCCACTCTTAGAGTTGAATTTCATTTTTTCGTCTTTGAGAATGCCAGCGTGGTATTTGTAATCTTGTTTCAGTTCGTAATCAGGATCAGTTATTTCGACGTTCTTTACTAAGTGAGTGTTCTCGTGGTAGACATAACGGATAGCAGATGCGCCAGCCAATATCGTTTCTAATTTTCCGGTCGAATCATAAACGTACAAAATCTTACCGGACTGGTGGGGGAAAATTTTTGCTAAGATGTGTCCATCGTCGTTGTATAGGATTTCATAAGGATGCCTGTTCATTGGCGAGAAGTATTGGTATTTGAAATAGCCTAAGGATGTCATTAGAGCGAAGGTGTGAATGTGGCCTCTTGGAGTAGTGAGGTTCTGGAGGGCACCTGAGTCGTCATAGTCTAGCAGATAATCGCTACCTCTGGGTGTAGTGACCTTAAGTGGAAGACTTGTGAACATATCCCTGAATGAGTAAGCTAATGACGAACCATCTCCGTATCTAATTTCATGCAGTCTTCCTGCTCTGTCGAAGCCGTACGTTTCATTCAGGTCGCCCCATCTCCAACTCGTCAATCGGCTGAACCTGTCATATTCCAGTTCAACTTCAGCAAAGATACCATTCCTCGGTCCCCACTTCACTGGCCTGGCAGTCCTGTCATACGTAACATTCAGCAATTCAACCTTATCGTCCATAAACACGGCTACCGTGGAAGTATCTCTATCATATTCCAGTGTTATTAAGTTTTCTCCATTCACCCTCAGTTTGCGGCCGATCTGCGCGACAGCTTTGCTGCTCTTTCCTTTATTCGACTGCAGTCTTCGGAGGAAGTATCGCCATTCGAATCTGTTTGCTAAGTCGCCGCCAACTTCAGTCCTCTGTTTCGCAGGCACCGGGTAACTCTCGCCTAGAATAGGATCGATTTCTGAGAGAATGGTGTACGGAACGGTGTCTGTAGAAATAACGTGTCCCCATGGCATACTGGAGGAAATACTGCCATCCGTAGAAATTATGGTCTTCTTCTCGGCTTCACCAACTTTAGTATTCACGGAAGATCCTTTGATAAGAATCGAAATCGGCTTCCTATTGTTTTCGCTTACGAGTACCGTGGCACCTTTGAGGCTGAGATCGAAGGTCAGATTGATGATTCTGCCAGTGGGAGTAACAGCCGATGTTAGCCGGCCAAATTCATCGTATTTGTAGATGTAGCTGCGACCCGTGCTATCGTATTTTGCTTTGAGCAAGCCAGTGGTGCCGTGGTAGTCGAAAGTAACGTTGAAGTTGTCAGGTGTTCTCAATTCCTGTAACATTTTCATTCTGGACATCTTGAGTCTACATTTCTGACCCTTCGTGTTCTCTATCGAGTTAACCTGGCTGGAGTAATCTCTCAGTAAGAAGACCTTGTTGCCAGCTGCATCAGTAACCGTGCTCAGTTTACCATTGCTAGTATTGACGTTATAAGTAAACACATAATTATTTTCTCCAGTAAGAATGTTCTTTGTCATGATGTGTTGACCGAATCTATTAAAGATATATATTTCTTGCGTATCTGGTGAATATATCTCGTATTCCCTCGAGCCACTAGCATCTGGTATGCTAGCCATAACAGAACGAATTCTATAGTTAGCTTGGTCTGCGATATGGACAATACCGTCAGGACTGACGATAACTGCTGAAATAGTATTAAATTTAGAATTTGAGGCTAAGAAGTGGTCGGCTTCGAAGCAATCGCAGCCCCTCTCCAAGCAATTACATTTAGATTCCGCGCCGGCGTACAAGGAGATCTTTCCGTCAGTCGTAATAAGACGCACTCGGTTAATCCTTTGCGAGTCGCTCTCAGCGACATACAAGTCACCAGCTGCTCCGAAGGCGATGCTCTGAGGCATCACTAAGGTAGCATAGGTCGCTAATTCCATGTCGTACCCAGTAAGTGGTGATGGGCAATGAAGTGGACGGCCCGCGATCACTTTTACTCTGCCATCTGGAGCCATTTGTAGAATCATGTGGTCATCAATAATGTGCAGGCTGTTATCCAAAGGATTAATGGCGAGTTCTGTCGGCCATCTAAGATGTACTTCCTCAACGCTTAAAGTACCTTCGCACGGAATCGGTTTCCAATGGGCTCTGTGCATGTGGTTTCCAATGACTGTTGTTATAATGCCATCCCTATCTACCATTCGGATGTTAGTTCCATCGGCGAAGTACAGAACGTTGTCGATAGAGACTGCAACTCCTTTGGGATAGGCGAGCTTAGCATCTCTAGCTAATGCTCCATCTCCACAATGCGCCTCGTCTCCCGGAAGACATCTCTCACCAGATCCGACGACAGTTTCCCAGTTATGTTCAGGGTCGGAGTAGTCGTTAGTGTTGCGTACTTTGATGATCTGGTGAGACTCCGGGTCAGAAATGTAAAGCGTTCCGTCCAGAGGTGACAGCGCCATGTGATACCGGTAGGAAACTCGTGTGGCACTGGAAAGATAAGCATACATTTAGTATCAAGTCAAATTCAACAGAAGAATGTTGATCGTGGAAGAGGAAATTTACTTACTTTAGTTTGACCACAGTCCACACAGATCCATCGGTCTTGATTTTCCGGACAAGGTTGAAGTCTCCCACGAAGATGGATCCGTCAGGTGCTGCGGCAAGGGCCACTGGTGCCAGCAGCCGCTGCCGCGTGGCCGCTCCCTCGCAGTCCTGCCCGCAGTCAAGGCCGCGCTGTCTCCCGTCGCCCATCGTTGTGATAATGAGACGAGGCTTGTGCTTCAGGTAGATATTGGTGCCGTCACCCTTTTGGAGAATACCTGAAGAATTTGAGGATTTTAAAGCCTGATTTTAAGCACTCAAAACTCTAGGTTATATTATTAGATTTAAAATCTTAATGAAATGAAATGAAATAAATAATAAGTCCATCATAAAGGTAGGTCTTCGAATTCCTGAGCAAAAAGAACAAAATAAAAACGATTTTTTAACAATTTCTGATTGAGAACTTACCTTCATGGAAATTATATCTGTGGTGAATATCCAGATTCCATCCACCGACGTCAGATATGCTCATGTCGTGTCCGCTCAGCTTCGTAGTCTGCACATTCCAGATGATGTCTTTACAATCAGTATATTGGTATCCCACTTTCACTAATGCTGTGGTGACTCCGTATACTCTCTGCCGGTACACATTCAGCCTGTTCCACGGATACGTGAATTTAATGACGGGGTCTGCTTCGAAGGTCTTCTCGAAGAGAATGCCTTCGATGGTAATTCTCAAGTGGATGAGAGCTAATGTTGGTGGCACTTTTTCTGGCGTCAGTTGCAACTGGATGGTGGATAGGTAGCCGGCTGCTCTGGAGCTGTGGTAGACAAGGTTCAATCCGGTGCCAGGGATTTGAAGGCTTTCTTGGACCACCTATAAAAAAGAATTGCTTTAGTTAGATATAACAGTTTCAAAACGATTTACGGTTCGTTATATATATTAGACGTATAGCAGTCGTAATTTCTTGCGTAGGTATATCCATGATCATATTTCATCATGACTTTAGTAATTGCGACAAAATATTGAAAGCTCAATAAAGTTATCTAATCACAGTCTAGTTATGACTTTTTACTCAACAAAACAAGAGCTTAATAACATAACCAACTAAAAAAAGTTGGGTTTCTCCTACATTGTCTTTTCAAAGTTCAATATCTCGAAAATTACTGAATCCATCCCAATAAATCATACGAGTAAAACCCACCTTAAAGAATCTCGCTTTCATGAAAAAAAAATAGCATCGAAATCGGTCCATCCGTGTCAGACAGACGGACATTTACACCCGTCTTAGCGTGGGGGGTTAAAAAAGATCAAAGCAAGCACCAGCAACACGTTAAGCTCTGCTAAAGAGATGCTTACTTGTGATTCAGCTAGTATGGCGCTCTTGTCTGGACAGGCTCCCTGGAAGCCGTGCTTCCAGGTGGCAAGCACCACGGGCTTCATGGCGTCGTAGTCGTGAGCCAAGCACGCCTGTGGCGGCCCCATGCCGCCTTTCTCGTCCGCTGTCGTCATTATTACTTCGTCGATTATCACAACCTGGAAAAAGCAGAGTTCTCATTTTACAAGTCTTCTTATTATTTAGGTCTACCTTTGTTTTAGTGTGTGATTTGCTATACTGTGTTTCAGTGTCTCCTATGTGACAGAAAAAGGTGGTGAAAACAATAAAATTGTGATTCCAAGGGCGTTAGGTAGTAAGGTCTCAGTTCTCAATTTATTTTTTGCCAAGCAATCGTTTTTAAATTCATCAATGTAGGTAGACCTGTATTTTCCCAAGAACACTCTTCTTAAGCTTTGGTTTCCTAGGATCAGCGCTGCCGTCATAATAGCGGCCATAATAAAGCTGTGAATAACGTCACTAGAACGTTGTCTATGTAAACAAAATGACGCGGTTTCCTAGAGAGCGGTAATTGACAACGTTCTCTAGGAAACCAAAGCTTTAAGTCTCATAAAAAAATTTCGTCGTACATTTATGTAAATCGAAAGTGACGTTTGTTCCGACTAGGTAAACTCCTGACACTTCGCGGCAGCCTTCGTAAAAGTTAGATTCTTATAAAAGACGATAAAACTCCGACAAAACGACCGTCGAAGTTTGTTGAGTTGAAATTATAATGCCCCTTTAATCGCCCCGTCGCATGTTTCGGGCCAAAAATTAAATTGCTTCATACGAACTTTGGGTGAAGTCGTTTGAATTAAAAACGGGCGTCAGAGCAAAGCTGTTTTATTTTAAAGTAGGTAAAGTTGAACTTCGCGCGTGGGACTGAAAATTAATGGATTTGCAGTTGCTTCAATATTGCCAACTAGCTGATATTTAATCATCTATTATAAAACTTTTGTTACAAATAAGTCTCAAGCCTCGCTTCTAATAAGTTTAAGCCTTAAGTACTTAAATACACTAGCACAGCACCTAGTTCAAGTGCTTCAAAATTGCTCGTTGATAACTATCTATTTTTTAATGACTGATACTTACCCCTGTTTCACAATCCATTGATTAAATTTATGTGATGCCGTCTCTGTTTGTTTTGTTCGAATCACATTTATCCGTCAAATAAAATAAATTAATGAGTGGTGAAACAGCCTCTTAATCTTCAGAGATCCACTAACCTCATTCCATGGCACGAATACAACTTGCGAGGACCTCTTGAATGGCGCTCTTCCAAAATAAAGCGTCACTGCGCCTCCACCGTTTACTAGCAGGTCAAACCAGCCGTCTTCCCTGGTCAGGGTGAAACCTTCGAGCGGCGTGGATGTGGACACCCTGACCCCCACCAAGCCGGAGCCGAGGGAGGTGACCACGCGGCCTCTGATGACTGCAGAACGGCTGTGGACATAACGATGACATATGAACATTGGTGACAAATGTGGAGGACTTTTTCGGCAAATGGGTAATGGCTTAAATATCGAAATTGTCAAAGGAGTAGGTAGAAAAACTTGGATTTTGGTTGATTCAACTTTTACAACTGGGGTCGCAAATGGTGCACTTTCCATCCTGCATCCTTCACAGATGAAGGATCAGTGATTGTCAAATTGGTGGGACACTACGTAATTGTAATCAACGATCTACTTGTCATTACAAATTCGGTTATCTACTATTATAGTATGTCTACTTTGTCAAATTCCAAAATTGCATCAACTCATTCTTATAGTGGGTATGTGAAATATTTCTATTTCATAGCTAATTCTACCTACATTTACATAATTTTATTATATTCTGTAGTCAGTAAAATGTTTCATGTACTTAAATGTAATATTTTATACTATATAAAATAAAAAGCGTAACACATATTTCACAGGACACGGTATAGGTAACTAAATACAATAACACAAAAACACATGCAAACAACATTCATTTGACATAAACATATAAATATATTGCCAATTTAGAACATGTATACTACATTAGATAATAATAGAATCTGGTCTCATTCTATTAAAATACACACAACATGAAGCAGTAGGTGATGTTTAATGAACAGTTAAATTAAATGACGTAGACATTTTAAAAATGAGTCTCCTGGAGCATATAGTGCTTTAACATTTTGGTGCAACTGTCACTAGAAAAGAAAGTATTGGCTTCAAAGTTGTGTACATTAGAATAGAAGTAATCACACACACAAATCCTAAATCTGACTCAGAAGTCTTACCTCGTGTTGAAGTGATTCCAAAACATACTGCGCAGCAGAAGAGCGGACAGAAACAGAGATAAGTACCATCGTTACGGACAATATGTTAATTTAGAAGGTTTTTTTGTTAACAGCGTAAATATATAAAGTACATGCATGTGCTAATCGAGTTGGTTCATAAATTTCTTGACATGTAACAACATAAAGTCGCCCTTAGTGTTGGAAGAAAGCATAAACAATGTGTCACACTCTTATATGTAAATAAAACATTGGGATTGACTGGGGCACAACATTGCGTATTTTATATAACAGATATTTTGTTAGTTTGTTCACAGAGTCGTTGTTATTGGACTAATGTGAGGTTAAGTTCAAAGGTTTCCGTTTTCTACACAGAAACTTTTGAACATCGTCGGTATTTGGATTGATAATTTAAATTACCAATAAGTATAACAAAAGGACAGTTGACACAGTAACACGTTTATGTTACGTACGACGCTACGGTCGGTTCCCTGACTTATGTAATGTATCTACTTTTTACCTACAATAATCTTTTCTTCACTTCAACTCACACAAAAAATTGTAATATTCTTTCATTGTTGATGTGTCAACTAGCCCTTACTACAATATTGTCAAAGATAGTCGCTTACATTCAATTACTGCTTCTGGATCACAAACCCAGTAGGTATTGAGTGTAAGCGTCTACTTTACTTTTAACAAAACATATAACATCAAACATGAATCCTCACCTTTCATTGAACGTCTCCTGCTTGGCGTAGTTCTGGAGGCTACCTTCGTCAATGAGGAACTTCATCCTTTCGAAGAAGGAGGCGGTGATGGCTGGCGGCTGTTTGCGGAGCAGAATGTCAGTGGGTTTCGGTGAAGACACGCAGAGCTGGCTGCCTTTGCAGGCCGCGGACTGACAGCACTCTGGATCTTCGCAGTCTACAAGGCCATCTGGAAAATATGGCAATATTATTGATTAATTTTGTCAAGGCCCATCTATATTATTCGTCTCTAGAAAAAGGTTGTGAGCTATACTTCTCTGAATTTAAGAAATTAAGTATGATCACAAAACCTGATTTTCACATTATTAGAGTTCAACTTCGTGAGACTCACGTCGAGTTTAATTGTCTCTATTTGAAACTTGATTGATAAGTTTACATTCGCTTAGACTTGAGTTCTAAATTTAGCACGCTGGGCCTTACTAAATGAAGGGCACACAATCAAACAGGTTTTTTTATAAATGCGTAGGTTTTTTTTTGTGAATTTCTTACCTTTATCGTTATCCTTGCTATCATCGCAGACCTGCTCCTTAAGCGTAGTACAGTCCGGCCCATCCCATCCGTCAAAGCACTTGCACTCCCAATGTCCATCATTGGCCACTCTGCATTGTCCATGTCCAGCGCATCCTCGCGGGCAACCTTCCAACGTGCAGTGTCGTCCGTTCCAACCAGACACGCAGAGGCAGGTCCCGTTCTTGCACTGTCCGTGGTCACTGCAGCGTGTGTCGCAAAGCTTCGAAGTGCAGAATTCTCCCGTCCAACTGGGATCGCAGACGCAGGACTCTCCGACGCACCTGCCGTGCGGGCCGCAGTCCAGGTCGCATACCTCTGAAATATTTATTGCTTTGTGAGTAGACTATAGGTAAGTAATCAACTAATGCAGGGATTCTCAATTTTTGTATTCGTAATAATGTAACTTCCTTTACAGTTTGAGTCGACGTAAGTAGCCTTAGATACGCGTGCCGGAATCTAAGTGTACTGTCCGTATAATAATCAGCTTGCAGCTCTTTGAGCTGATAAGATTAGGCTTTCATAAAACTTTCTCTTTGTTTTGTTACTTAAACTTAAAATGTTTGATGTATTACGTTTCATTCCAAGAAAGAGAGTTTGTAATTACCTTTAGAACAATCTTCGCCCGACCACCTGGCATGACAAGCGCACGTTTGCGTATCCACGTCGAAGTTCCCATGTCCAGAGCAGTCTGGCAGACACTGGAGCGCGTCCTTGTCCATCGTGGCACAGTCCAGCCCCTTCCATCCCTTCTTGCAAACGCAAGCTCCTTCGATACAGAACCCATGTCCTGAACAAGTTGGATGTGGACAATCGACTTCAGCACAGAACTTCCCTTTATACCCCCTCACGCAGGAACATTTCCCGTTAACGCAGTGTCCATGGCCGTTGCAGTCCGGTACTTCACATTCGTCGTGGCGTAGGGAACATTCTTTGCCTTTCCATCCGGGGTTGCATTGGCACTCGCCGTTGATGTATTCACCGCGTTGACTGCATAGTACTGGACATACACCTGACAAAAAAATTAAATGTTAAACATTATCTTTCACCACAAAAGACTTCATACACCGCGTTTTTTGTTTGCTTTGTTTCGTGAGATTTAAAATTTTGTTTAAGTGATTCTAACAAAACTTACTCTCGCTGCAATCATCTCCTCCAAAACCAGGCTGACATTGACAGTGACCCATAAGACATTCGCCTTTCCCGGAGCAGCCGTTTGGGCAATTATGGGTCATGTCTTCAGCCACCGCGGCAATGAAGGAGATCTCTCGGGGGTCGCCATCGTCGTTGTACAGAGAGAGGAACCAGTGGCCTTGCTCCATGTAGTGCGTCACTTCTTTCTTTACTGAAGGCTGGAAATGGAAGAAAATAAATAATTTAGCATAACGATGGAGACACATGGATTCAGATCAAAATCAGTTAAAGTAAATCAGGGCGCAGATTTTTGGTATACTTACATGTGAAGCTCTCGTAGATCTTGCTTTGAATCCACTGAGGACCTCCAGGAAATGGTATTGCGTGTGTGTTGGCAGAGCATTCCGCCTCGCGTACACGCCGATCGACGCGCCGCGCGGAATCATATAATCAAACTTCACGTACGAAGCTTCCGATTGATAGAATTGCATATTCCAGTAACTATATGGAGGGATTTCTTCTGATAATTTTTCACCTAAATTAATTTGTTTGAACGTCGTCCCGTCTGGCGGGAATGACTGCGCGGGGAATGTTCGCGCACCTAGAACATAAACTGACGTTAGTATTGCGTTCGATGTTTTGACAGATAAAGTATATTTTTCATCAAATACATCATGCGACGATGTGGTGAAATTTAAGTTCAATAATTTGAATCTTACGGTGATCTACGATGAACAATGTTCTAATCTAAGCTTAAATGTAGGAAATGTATTCTAGTTGTAAAGCGCATGCTGTTGAAAAACGTTGCACTATTAGTAACCCTTGTACCCAACGAGGAAAGCATGCATTAGTACGTTATTAAAACCTTTGAAGACCCTATCCAGATGGTTGTATGCCGGTTAGTAAGTTAACGTGGTTCGAATCAAATAGTGTGACCTCACCTTCCAAGATAAGTATAGGCGGTGGAGTAACCTTTGGACATACACATTTTGGGACTTCAGTGGTTGATGGGCATTCAGTTGCTGTTTCAGTGGTGAGTTCTGTCGTCGAGTCTGTCGCGTCTGTCAGTGTCGTCGACTCTGCCGTTGATGTTTCAAAGGTTTGATCTTCTGTGGTTTCAGTTGTCTTCTCGAATTGCGTCGAAAGATCTGCTATACTTGAAGTGACCTCATCATTTTTGGTAATACCGCTATCAGTGCTGGATTCAATCTGGCTTGCTGCAGTAGTTGATTTGTCATAGTAGTCATCGTAAAAGTCTTCTCCTGAATTTTCACCTTCACAAACCGGACATGAACATTCGCAAGTCCCGCCTTCGAATATTGGAACAGGTATCACTGTTTTGTTGACCTTTGTTCCTTCTACTGTTGTAGGATTATTGAAGCTAGGCACGGTTGGTGTAACATCTATAGGAGTGATTTTTACACTTGGCATTTCGCTCGAATCGCCAACTGTAGGAACTTTAACAGTCAATGAATAAAGCGGTTTATAAGCAGAGTTGTCTTCAGCATCAGCGGATATCGTGAGATTAATCATTACGTGTTTAGGGTTAGACGCCTCCGGCGTTTTTGATTCAGCAGCTATATTTACAGTTGATGCTTTCTGGTCAATGGTTTCAGTTTTATTATTGATTACTGGATTGTTAAAGTTAGTTACACTTAGTTTTGGTTCTGTTGTTGTAAACACACCATGCTTTTCAGGTGAAGTAATAATGTTACTTGATGTAGAAATGACTATTGGTTTAGTTGTTGTTGAAATGATTTTTTCTGTTGTCGTCACCGGAACTGCAGTAGTAGTTGATATAGTACCGCCACTTTTAATACCGTTACTTTCACTATCATAATGAAACTTCTCAAGTTCATTATCAATATCTTCTGAATCATTGATTTTAATATGTAATTCGTCATTTACTTCTTTCAGTTGCGATTCTAGTTTCATATATTGAACTTTTTGCAATCCGCGCCACAAGATGGATGAAAACGAATCACTTTGCATAGCCTCGGGATCGTAAGCAATAGTATCATCTTTTTTTTCATTTTCCGGTATCTTATGTATATTTTTTGACATAAAATCACCACGTGAATCTGGTCTATTTGTCTTTTGAACATTTTCCATAGTTTTGGGAACAATAGCGATAGTATTAACAATTTCACCAGTTTTTGGAACTTCAGCTACAGTTTCCGGTGGTAAATCAACATGTGAATCAGGTTTGTTAGTATTATCGTTTAACACATCAGTACTAGTATACACCGTAGCTTCAGAAGTTACTTCCACAGTCGAGTTATAAAGCATCGTAGTTTTAAGCTCTGCATTTGTTAGCTCACCGATGTTATCCACACTAACACTAGACACATAAGCATCGCCTTGATCTTCGGTTGTTTCACCTTCCGACACACCATGCACTACACTAAAGGTGTTGACAGAAGGTGTTGTGATTAGCTCATGCATATCTACAGCGGAAGAGTCCGAAGAAGAAAGAGAAGGCGGTTCACTAGCATGCTCGTCTATACTTCGACGAGCGCGTTTACCTGAACCGGAGGTCGGCGTCTGGTGCGGTCGTGCTAGGGACTTGTTCGACTCCAGCGTCGTGGGTTTTGACGCGGGGAACACCTCAGTGGACTCGCCTACGACCACTGAACAGGGGCTCGCATTATGATATGAGGTGACGAAGTATGAGGCTGTGGGGAAAATGTTAATTAAATACACTTTACTGTTAGATAAGACTACAATTTAAAGAAGTAGTTTTATTTATCACAAGGAATACGTCAGTGCTGTTTTTTTAATCATAAGTAAAATATTGGCCATCGATTTTAGTAAAGTTGTAGCTATAAAACAGATGTTTCCAGAAGAGGCAATTATTTCAATTGTGTAACTAATTTCTGATTACAGAACAAGAAAAAATACAGGTTTGTGGGTTTGTTTCACTTATTTATATCTAAGTAGAAAACTTTAGTAAACGCTTAGATTTGGTGACGATGTTACACTCGATTCAACGATCGATAAATTTCTAGTAAAATTTTGATAGTTGCATTTGAAATGAAAATGAATATGTATGAAATGTAGAAAGTTGTTTGGCTTAAACACTAACGTCTTCCTTGACTTAAGATTCATGCAGTAAAAAATCCAAATTACCTGACGTATAAGACGCGATTGCTAACAGAAGAACGAACAACACTATGAACACTACAGCAGTACATTTCCAGGAACATCTAGAGGAAAGGCCTTTCCTAAAATGGAACCGGGAGGCGGCAGGGGGGAAGTGAGAGGCGCGGAGGTTGTTCCTAACGGGGAGGACAGGGACAGGGGCTCCGAAGGCCGGGTGCCTCTCGTTCCGGTCCATCCTCTCCAGGGTACTTTTGTCCTGCTTCCCTGGACTGCTGCAGGAGGAGTTTGATTTGTAATCCATCGACGGATTCTTTTGAATGTCGCCTGGAATGATTATGAGAGTTGGTTAATTTTGTGGCCTAGACGAGTTACTTCAATAAATATTTAAGTCAAACAATGTAAAGGAAGAAGCTCTCATTTGTGTGAAAGTTAATTTGCACCAAAAATTTTACGACTTTTCTTTTCGCAGGAGTTTTATATAAAACTTAGAAAAAGTTGTAAATAGCTAAGTGCTTAATGCATTACGTAATACTACGCATTTCATAAAAAAAAAAATACTTTGTATCTGGAATTCTCCATAAAAGTCGTAAAATTCAATCAAACCCTGATGAACACTACTTTGTGAGAATTTTTTGCTAACTCCTACTGTGGCAAGGCAGTGCGAAACGAGGAAGATTTTTATAAAACCCTGGTGGCTTAAAATGTACATTGGAGGAAACTGTATGACTTACCAGGGTGGAATCTTTGTGCTAAGTACTGGGTAATGTCATGTTACAATTTACAATTCCATACATTTTTCAACGAAATCATATTATGATATGTTTTTTTTGGAGTCTTTTTGTATTTTATTTTTCAACTCCAAATTTGTTACTTTTACGGTCATCCCGTGAAACCTAAAGAAAATACAAACTGAAACATGGATGCACAGAAACAACTCAGAAAAAGACACTATCGAACCCAGGTCCTCAGCATTTCGTGCTGCGTGCTATAACCCCTACACCACCACTGGACAGGAGTCTAGACACAAATTTCTCCCATGCACCACACATTTCAACCTACTTTTTCCTTTACTAGCCACTTAAGCAGCGGCACTAGCGACATCTATGTTTTTAGCCCTCATCGAGAGACGTCAACATTCCTTCGGAACTAACCGCTCACCCGGACAAGAGATGTCGCTATTAAGCAATCTGATTGTTTTTTTAAGCAAAAATCATAAATCATAGTGAAATTGAATAGGAAAAGTTTCCACCCTGGTACGTGATTCAGTTTCCTCTATTGTATACAAGAGTTTCCTAATTTTTTATTTTCGTGAGTAATGTACGCCCTCTATTTACTAGGTGGTAAGAGTTTGGATACCTGAAGGCACGTAAAAGTTGCCAGAGGGCGTGCGCACGAGGCAGGAGGGCTCGAAGTCGCCGAGGTCGGCGGGGTTGCCGGTGATGCGTCCGTTCAGCCGCGACATGGTCGGGTTGCGCGGGGGCACATCGGGCGGCGGCCGCGCTTCCAGCAAGCAACCTGCGGGCAACCGGAGAATAATTTTAATCTAACATCTAGTAGCATGGTGAACGGTTGTGCTGTTGATGAGCTCTGGTTGAGTTCGAAATGCGTCAGTGTAGTGTGGTGGTGGGTTTGAGATTTGTGTGTGTTCTTACAGTGTGGAGGTGGAAGAACTGCTGAACACATATTTCTTGCATAAACGTAGCTACTAATAAGGTCGCGGCTGAGCAAAGTAATTGTTTCAGTTCATTATAAGATAGGCTTTACTTGCTTTACCCTCGGCTGCGCACGCGTAAACCATTCGATAAAGTAGTTTAATAGAAATTCTGGGTTAAAAACAAAACTAAGAATTTCCAAAAATTACGTCGTGGTCTTTATTATGGCTGCATAACATCCGTTCCAAATTTAATGTGTGTAATCTTAGTGATGGAAAATTCAGACTTTTATCTAGATCCATCAATATCAAGTTTAGGTATCTATGGAGATTATGGTATGGTATGGGATTTAGTATCGACCAAATTTCATCCAAATTCGTTCAGCTAATTTAGCATGAAGGAATAACAAAGATACGCACGCACGCACCCACATAAAAACTTTTACATTTACCTATAATATTATATTGGCAATAGAGAGCGCTGCTAACCATTTTAACATTAGGTTCCCAAGTAACTTTTTAAACAGGACTTTTACTTTTACACACGGGAAGAGATGAGTCCGTCCTTTTCTAAAACCAGTTTCGGCACGGACTAGAAAGAGACATTGTAGGCACCTAAATACGTTTTAGCTGGCGCGTTATACTTTTAACCAAATCAGCAGGGCTACTAGGAAATTCGAAAATCGAAGTTCGTATCGTACCTTCCCTCTCATTCTAAGCACATAACTATCGTATTAAATAACTTAAGCGTCAGCTTCAGCAACTTCGATTTTCAAATTTCGTAGTAGCTCTGGTGTTCTAAAAATGCCCTGACACCCTGAAGCGTAACTAGAAAATCACAATTTACTTGAAGAAAGTTTAAAGATACTAAACGGAACGAAGTCCTGTAATAGCTCCGGGCTCGAAACTAAACTTCAGCAATATTCCGATCGACTTTCAAAGTTTTCCTAATGAAAATGTTATTATTACACGAAAACAACAATTTAAAAGGTTGATTAGAGATGCTTATTCCGGTCTGATCCTCTAAATTTCCTTTTATAGTATTTTTATTGATGATGCTAAGTGTAATTTAACTCAAACCTATTCCGAACAGGTGGCCCTAGGAACCTAGGTGGTTGATTGTTACGATTGTCACAAAGGATTAGGCAACTAAATACCTATGGTAGCCACTATGGACCCCGTGCGACAATAATCCTTCTCTTGTATGTAATTCTTCGTTCGACTTTATGACTTCTCTCTTTAAGCGCTATCTTTGCAAGTGCCACAGAGATTATCAGAAAACGACTCTATCATACCTGTGGGATCCATTTGGAATAGCAAAGGCAATTGATCTGTCGGCGGCTGATCGTAAAATCCGCCCGATCACGAAATTCCTAGGCATATCGTGAAATGGCGCTATTTCATGATATGCCTAAAAGTTGACCAGGCATATATCACGATGTGCCTGACAAACAATATTGCAGATCGATGAGAGCAACGCATTCGTCGATATTCCTAGCTCTATATACCGGGCACATCGTGATATGCTAAAAAAAATTAGGTACGACGAGCGAAGCGAGTAGTGGTTAGTATGAATTATGACGAGCGTGCCGCGGCAGCGGCCGGCGAAGTGCCAGAACCGATATGACGGCGTTTTATGATATGCCTAGGAATTTCATGATCTGCCTAAACGTCACTAGGCAAATCGCTAAACGGTGAGTTTTGAACGATGTGGCGGATGTCCCTTAGCCAATTCATGAAATGGCGCCATTTCACGATATGCCTAGGAATTTCGTGATCTGGTGGATTTTACGATCGGCCGCCGATTGATCGTACTGGAATAAGCATATTGTAAAAATCACGCGGTATCGTTTAAGGGGTCAGGAAATAAGTCAAGGTCGCCGTGTGGGTGTCTGTTGAATACTTTCAACTCGAACCAGTCTCAGGCAAAGGCCAACAGCGTCCAAAGAAGCCCGGAATATTCAAGCTAACTTCTAACAGAACACGTTCGTTGGCAGACCTCAACAACGCTCATTTGTTATTTTAAAAGCCTTAACAAAATTAATCAGCTCGCAGATCGGCACAAAAGCGACCATTAGAAGCAGGGAAAGATTCAATTAGTTCCATCCACGGAAATTTACAAGTTGAAATTCAATTAAGAGCGAATATTGTTCCTGGTAATGGCTCATAAACAAATAGCACGGCTCTCCGCTCGCGCCTGAGCCGGCGGCCCGTGCGCGGACATGCAAATGGATCAAAGATCGCGTGTTTCGGTAGTTCGTTATAAAGGAAATATATTAGTTCAACAGCCATTCCTCAAACCGCGGGGAGCGGAGGCCTCTCCCATCGCTAATATAAGCTAATGGAAAATCGAAGTATTATCTGTCCTCCCCCCGCCCGGCCCGCCACGCCGCAAACCCAACTTTTGATCCTCGACAAATTTTAAAGATTCCTTCAAGCGTTAATTAATTTATTGTAGCTGATGTAGCCGCAAGAAAACTCAATTAATTTTAAAAGGGTTTTTGTGTTGTTTTTTTCTCGATCTCGCCCCTACGTTTCGTTGCCGAAAAGAAAATGGCGGAGTTCTCGATATTATCGCCGGCGCTTTGTGGCCGCGGCTTTGAGACGATTCGCTTGCTAGTAATTAGAAGTTAAATAATTTCAGAGCGCCCTAATGAAAAACGCCTTCGCTGCTGCGATCAAATACAATGTAATGATCATTAAAGATGCCCACACAGTTTCTCGCGCGTTCAGGGAGACGAGTCCGGTTGTAATTTAATATTTGATTTGCATAAGGGCTTTTAACATGAGTTGAAGAGGGCAATTTGTCGGCTCGGATAAATTCGGAGAGCGGCCCGGCCCGCGCCGCAGCCAATGAAAAACTAAATCACCAGATCCCTCACCTAATTTAGGAGGACAAGTATAGTCATTAATACACACGTCACTCCTGGTGCTACTACAAAATGTGGCCCATTTATATCCCGTCTCGGGGCTTGGGAATTATGGTAATCGGGCGAGTCGTGTCTTTTGTCTGTAATGGTGGGTAATTACAGAGGCACCTCCGGGGGACACTTCGTCTCGCGGAGGGGGCCCTAGGGCGAGAGAATTCGACACTCGTTACGTGAATCGTCTCAACTTTAAAAAGGGAACGCGATTTTGAACGCCGCCCTGGGATTCGTCGCTTACTGATGCAAACTCCTTTTTTTCTGTTCTACTTTTTCCTAAAATTGGCTTTTGCGGATCGGTCGGAGTTCCACGTGCCTTTTCGGGGTTTGTTTGCGTAACGAAAATACTGTTTTACAACGCGGACTTTTCAGTTTGGAAGCTCGATTTTACAGCCCATATTATTTATGGTCCCGGCGGCTCTATGCATAAAGCAATCACACAGGCACCAATATCCATATTCCGAGTCGTTTGTTTTTATGCGTTTTTCAAGCCATCTGGCATCGCTGCGTTTTCCGTCTAGAAACCGCCGCAGAAAAGCAAAGCTCGCTTACTTATTGGAAGATAAAGGGGGTGTGTTTCGGCTCATTTGCGGCCGAGCTCGCCCCGATCAAACGTGATTTCTTATTGGTAAAGGAAAGGAAGCAGACGGCAGTCGTAATAGAGAAACTGCGGTTCACCCGAGCGAACTGCGCACAAAGGAGCGAGTTCTTTATTTACGCTTTTAATAAGATTAATATCGGGTGCGGGTGTGCTGTGACTTCTGGCGAGACGTTTTGGGCACGAACTGTCAAAGATATATCTCTCTCCAGGTAGTTTCATAAGTCGGGACGTTGATGTATGAGTGGCGGCGTGGCGCGCTGACGGCGGCGCGGCCAATCTCGCGAGACAAGCCGCGACGCGTGCTCACAATCTTAAACTCGTTACGGGATACATTCCCGAAGCAATTTTGAATTTACCCCTCGATTTCGGGATTGACTACACTATGGACTTAAAAAGACGCAGCGCCGCTTTCGGATGTTTCGCTCAGAGTATCGATCTGGTTGCCCAAAAGGCGAGGTTCAATTGAATTTGTAAGATTAGCATGTCAGCAGAAAAGGCCTCGCAATTTTACTTTGAAAGTCCCCCGCTCTGAGAATTTGTGTTAGAATGCTAAAACTGGCGATTCAGCTGCGTAAAAAGGTTCTTATCGGTGTATTTGTCGTGCAGCCGTTAAGTAAGTCATCGGAGCGAGCGGCATGAATACACTGGGAATCAGAAGCGTTGCCGCAAAAACACTTAACGCGTACGTACCGCCGCAAACCGATTCCCCAATTTCAATTTTAAATTTAGCGCCGAAGTTGGCCTGGCGCTCCGTACAATATTTATATGAGAGCTGCACCGCGATTTATAGTTAGGAAACAATCGGAAACTTGGTCCGGCGTCGTCGTGACTTCGTTTTAATTAGTACCCATTCATCGCGGAACAATCGAGTCCTCGAACAAATCCATTATCGAGAACTTTTCGATAGTCGAAAGAGGTGTATTCAAAGTTTTCGATTGGAAGGGGATCGGACGGATGGGCTTTTGTGGACCCGCGCTGTCGCTGCCCGGTGCCCTGCACTCACTACTGCTGCTTTTATCAGAACCGGCACCACCGACGGGCTACATCCACATTCACGTTTTTCGATGATACCGACTATTCCTTTTTATTTACATCAGTTTTGTTTAACAAAGAGTGTCGATATACTTTGTTTATATAGCACACTTTTAGTAGTTAGGTTTACCTATTCGTTTCAGCTAAATGTATTTTGATTGATACGGAAATAGTTTCTTCAATTACTAATGGAAACTCCTGACTGTAATGGACTATTTCCAGTTGCACAGAGGGCCTACTCCAAAGTTTGAAAATCGAAGTTCGTATCGTGCCGTCCCTCTGACGCTAATATTATTTAATAGGAGAGTGAGAGGGATGGTGGGTGGTGGTATTTTCGAATTTCGGAGTACCCCCGCAGTTCTTTTTTCGTACTGCGGACATGTGGGGTTTTTTTCTAGTAGTTCCTACTTTTTACCGCGTGTATGAATTACTGGGAATGTCATCAGTGGTAATTTTTTCCCATCTGTCCGCATTACGAATTAAGGGAGAACAAACTGGTAATAGCCCCATCGTAGTTTATACGACATTCCTAAAATCAAAAGGCCATCATGACAGCGTTTACATCGTCAGTAACGACATTAATCGGCTTCCGTTGATGATTAAGGATCGACAATCATTAGCGCGGCCCGTTACTAAGCTAGTTTATTATAATTTCCCTTACATTTCCGATCTCGGAACATTTAAAAGGCATTATCGAAAAATTGGGAGGCATTAACGAGACGGGGCCACTGTCTCCGAGCCCTAATGACGTTACGCGAGGCCCTTAATCGGTACCTCACGATTCGGGTTCCGTCCTTCATTATTCCGTTTTGTTAATGCGCTTTGAAGTCATTCCAACTAAAAATATTCAATTAACACCCGCGGTGATCAACACAGCTTCCATTTGTACGAGATTTTTCATTAAAATTTCACTTTCCACCCAACGGAACGCAGTAATAAATTACTAGGCGCGCTATGTGTAAAATTGGGTTTTTTCATCTGGCAACAAAATTAATGGAAGCCGAAGGAAACTACATTTTACTTGAGCCGGAAATATTTGTTCAACAGACGAAAAGGCAGGTCGGAGGCAACTCGCATTTCCTATATCACAGGAACTCGAAGTTTCAGCGGCGATCGACCGAGTGTCCGACGTAGTCTGGTCTTTAATTAAATAGCTCCGCTTAGCCCAGTATTGGGCCAGGCGGATGTAAATATATATAGCGCGGCAATGTATCATGTCAAGACGCCTGCCTGCCACACTGATAAGATTACCAGACAAAGGAAGTCCACCCATATCACTACCACCACGACCGCTAAATGCGGACCTTCATTTACTACCCCCGGAGAGCACAAAGCCATTCTGGCTGTTAATCCCTAAACAATAGAGCAGAGATTCCCACGTGCGGCCATTATTAGCGTCCCGACGTCAACGTCTGCTTCGTTAAAGGACACTCAGCTTTATTTATGTTGACATACTGGCAGTGTTACCTTATTTGTTGTCGCGGCGGCCGCCGCGGTTAGACCGTTTGCGTTTTAAAATAGAGTCGACATTGTCGTGTCAGGTCGCAGGCCGCGTGCCGCCGGTTAAGGGACTGTCGACTTTTTTGCGCGGGGGTTGAGGGTTGTTTTTTACGGGTGATCCCTCGTCGGAGTAGTTAGTTGGGTGGTTTCCGGAGCTCGATAAGGAGGTTGCCTAAGTCGGTCCGTCACGCGAGCTGTCCACTAATTTATGGCGCGCTGATTGCCGATATCAAGCCTCAGGCCGCTACCCTTGCCCGAAGCCACTCCGAACCTTTTTATACTCCGTTATGTTAATGTCTCGTCTAGGAAAACATCCGAGCGAACTTACACCAACTGAAATACATAACAGTTGGGCTACTTTATGCTAATTCGAATGGAACATTAGAAATTGTAATCTGTCCTATCTACGGCAGTATAAAGTGTCTTTTGTAGCTGTTGCTGGTGGAAGCATTTTAACTAGATTTATTGTCCATTTCTTCGTGTTTTTAAGGAAGTCGGAGACATGAAACCGCGTAGTTAAACCTCGGCCATTTCATGTTAGTGTAACGTAAACGTGGCACGAGTTGATTTGCGTGTTTGCGTTTGAGTAGCTGAGCTTCTACAGGTAGGTACCTAATGCGCTTGGGAAGGAACGTGTGCGGCGCAGCAGCTGATGGTTCAGCGAGTAGCTCGTTAAAGCCAGCGCGTGCTGTTCATTACCGACTACTACTAAATAGAGAAAAACGTTTTGGCTCGCGTTACCGGTA
Organism: Choristoneura fumiferana; assembly: GCF_025370935.1. Taxonomy (NCBI): domain Eukaryota; kingdom Metazoa; phylum Arthropoda; class Insecta; order Lepidoptera; family Tortricidae; genus Choristoneura; species Choristoneura fumiferana. The sequence goes on from NC_133473.1 coordinate 20,720,315, forward strand.
ACCGAATATCCTCACGATCCCGACATCTGCTAATGGCCGAAACAATGCTGAGGTGCACCATTAATCTCACTATCTCATTGTACATATTTCTTTGTCTAAATCCATTAAATTAATTACAGCCATTTGGGGCGCCGACTCCGTATTTATTAGGCTCGTTATCATTCATTGAATCTTCCGATAGACGAGTACTAGAGTCGTGGATTGGTGATAGATGCCCGACTTACACGTAAATGGGGGTCCAAATTAGCTGTCTGCGGAAGAATGCAGTTGGCTGCGTGACTGATACGTCAGGATTTGAAGGGGAGCTCCGTGATTCATCGGTGTCATCGGCTCGAGGATTGGGAAATTCCTCGGATGTGGAGGACAGGGCTGTGCGTCTCGATTGCAGGTAATACAGGGCTTAGTTAGAGTAATTAACGCGAGCAGTAAGTGGCCCGCCGCAGATGCGGTCGATGACTTTGATGTGCGCGGCACTAATTGGTATTATGTCGTAACCTTATGTAACACGACGTCAGGATAGCGACCTAAATTTACATACCACGTAAAATATAATTAAGTCGAGTTACAACAAATCGTCAAGCAGAACATCTAACTAATACACGTAGAATTCAAGCACACGCTCGCGCCTGAATAACAAACAAAAGATAACCTGGAAGTATCTATTTAACAGTTCTGGCACGATTGTTACTTACCTATAACAGTTTTAAATTGTACGCACCGACGACCGGATGGCCAAGTGCTTAGAGAACCTGACTACGAAGCTTGAGGTTCCGGGTTCGATTCCCGGCCGGGTCAGATATTTGTATGAATAATACGAATGTTTGTTCTCGGGTCTTGGACGTTCAATATGTATTTATCTACATAAATATGTTTATACGTTGCCTAGTATCCATAGTACAAGCTTTGCTTAGTTTGGGACTAGGTCAATTGGTGTGAAGTGTCCCATGATATTCATTAATTAATTAATTGTGAGCTGTGTCAGACCACCAACGTCAGACGAGGCTGTAACTGTCAATACACGTGTTACGTCGACAACAAAGGACTCGCCATTTCCACGGCGGTCAGTGGACGTTTCGATCCTGCGATGCCCGATAGCCCGAGCCCGGCTTAACCTCCCGACTTCAGTTAATTAGTCTTAATAGAAACAAACAAAACGAACTCGCAGATAAATGGGCCGAGATAGTTATTTAATTGTCTTATCCGAAGAATGGAGCTCCGAGGAGGTTTAAATGCAGATTCATTCGCCGGTTACGTCTTAACTTTTGTCAAAAGTTTCGTTTGGTATCGGAACACCCCTTTCGCTAATGAACGGTTCAAACGAGATTTGGAACGCGAATTAATGTTTTGTGTAATTGCGAGTTGTAATTTCCGTGGATCAAATCAGGTTCTATGTTGGAATTTCACCAACCGTAACGAGAACTCTTCCCTTCAGGATACAGTTCAATGTCGGGCGTTGGATTGAAACAGCGAGTGATTTGCGTATTGATATCCGCCGATTTCGCGTAAGACGTGTGATTGAATGTTTTTGTTCCCGTTTGGTGTTTTCGCACTTAAATTAATTAATAGCTTTTAGATTAATGGAAACGTTTTATGTCAATTGACGGAGACAATTTCTTATTGAGGGTTTAGAGAGCAATTTACTCTAGTGATTAGAACTGAGGAGTTTGGATCGGTTGACTTGGCGGTATTGTGACCTAGTTTTCTTAATCTTTATCTTTTCTTTATTTCTTTATCTTGTGATGCATTCAAAATATGATTCAAGTAAGTAGAAAGCCCACTTTAACATATAATGTGTGTGATATTATGTTTTTAATGCGTTATATATGTAATTAGTGTTTTTAAAGCATTTGTTTGTAAGAGAGGGTAAACTAATAAGGAAATTAATTGAGAAAAAGCAATCAAGCAAAAGCAATATGTGGGGAATTAAGTATTGCCGACGTTTCTAGAACCAGTTGAGCTTGTTTCAAAAATGATATTCGCTTTACAATATCCTTAAAACAACTTTGACAGTGCATATTATCGAACAGAAAAACAATTTTTAAGCTTTCTTCACTTAAAACAGATCTATGAAGCATTGAAATTCAAGATTAGACAGAGAAAGACATACTTTCCCGGCCCGGATAATACCAACATGGAAATACCGAGCCTGTTTTTCACGTACACCCTATGCACTCCCATAGAAGTTCAAGTCAACTGACATGAATATCTATGGGCGTGTACACAAAAAACAGGATTGGTATTTCCATGTCGGTATTATCCGGGCCGGGAAAGAGTGTTCATCCACATTTCGGAGACCTCTCGCTACACTAGCGCCTCTAGCGGCGAATTCAAACGCGATAGCCCTCTGTGGCGCCATACCTACTGCATGGAGAAAAACATTCTAGATAGATAAATATACAGACTTTGCAAAAATCACTGTCAATTTAATTTTTAACCGAATTTTACTTTTCTACGCCAAACATTAAATAAATAAATAAATATCATGAGACACTTGACCTAACGTAGGTATAAAGTAAGCAAAGCTTGTGTTATGGGTACTAGTCAACGGATAAACATACTTAAATAGACAGAGACATACCTACTTAATATACATACATATTAAACACCTCGAGACTCAGACTCGAGAACAAACATACATATTTTTCATAGAAATATCTGCCCCGACCGGGGTTCGAGCCCGGCACCTCAAGCTTCGTAGTTCAGGTGCTCTAACCACTGCGTTATTCACACATTAAACATTGTCTGTATATCTATATTTTCATAATAATAATATAACTCATCGTAAATTTGGTAAATGTCAAAATATCGTATATTCAAATTAAACTTCTCAAGTAAAATGCCCCAAGACTTATTTAACGAAGAGTAGCGATCCTGTTCCGCTGATAAATTGTCGCATGATTGCCGTGTTCGACATTTGTCGCGCGGTTAAGGCGCGCAATTAGTAACTGACCAAGAATTAATGTGCACACGCCCCTTGCCGCTGGAATACGTAGAGGAGTCGGAAAATTGTATGCAGTACTTAATAATATTTACTCGCAAGTTATATTCGATAACGGACGAACATGAAAAATTACATTTTTGAATGTTTCTTATTTGGGTTATTATTTCGAGAGATTAAATTGTGTTCAGACTCAAATTTTCAGTTATAAAATTAGAAATATATCGTTTATTGTTTTTAAGTTGCTTAGGATATTATCACTGAAACTTGTGATAAAAACATTTTATTCTATTTTATCTTTTTTTCCACAATAACTTAAATTTTCTGCACGAAAGTCAGTTACGTGGTCAGGTTCGGATTATCCTTGACTACTTTGTAGTATTGTAAAAAATACAAGGTATAGAAAAACTTGCTGTTTAAAACATGGATTGAATGTTCATAATATGATATACCATGCATGCAAACATAAAAAAATTAGGACATTGATAAGACTATTATTTTCTACATTTCCCGTTGTTCCAAAATACACCATCATTTTCGTAGCCACACTTATTAAGTAATATTTTAAACAAAAAAAAGAGGTCAAACCTCCTGTAAATCCTTTTTTAACTATAAGCAACTTTGAAAATAAGACTGGGTCATTATGACGTATAATATTTATCGCAAGCCATAATTATTTATCTATAATTAATGTAATAAAGGTTCAGTTAGATTTGCGTCAAAGATCGAGCGTCATTTTCGTTACGGTTGCGATTTGGTGAGTATTGGGTAAATAAATATAATGTTTTACTGGTGCTGTGTCATTTGCAGTTAAGTTATTCAATATTGATTTCATTTGCTTCAAACCTATAGGATATTTACTGCAGAGCCGCGAAAGTAAGAACTTTTCAATTTCGTGGTCATCATTTTCGTGGTGCTATGGGCCACGAAACTGATTAAAGACCACGAAAAAGATGATTTTCCCTACAAGTACAAAAAATACAGAACACTTTTTATAGAATTTTCTGCTTTTTACAGTGTAATCGTTTATGCCGTTATTGATTTAATTGATTTAAATGAATAATGGTTGACCGTCAACAACATTTGCTCCAGGTGTGGTTATAGGAATTATGACCAGTGCGACGCCAATTTTGTTAACTGGCGAGAGGTTCAAGAATTATTTTGCCCTGAATGTACGTGTGAAATGTATATATCTAAATATTAAAAAAAAACTTCGTCATTTAGAGGAGCATTTTGTTGTGTTGTTTCGTTGTAACATAATTTCGTTCTGGTTTACGGGGAGAAGGTATTGAAAGCTGTTTTGGTTTGTGAGTTGAAGTTATTAATCTTACTTTAATTAAATAATTTCTAGATAGTATTTAAAAGGTTACAAAAATGACAATTTGAAGTCGTCATTTTCGTGGTCAAGTTTTAATTTTTTTTTTTATATAGATATCGATTGTCTATTTCTGTTGATACCTGATTAATTAAATAATGCTTATTCGTTTTCTCATTATGATCGGATTTTCATTCAAATAGTACAATTATAAGATTTTAAAATAAACAAAATGTTCTTTTTCGTGGTCTCGGTGCTCATTTTTGTTACCGTTAAAATTGGATTTTTTCTTTTTTTAAAAAAAATAAACTTTATCGATCTTTTATAATATAAAGCATCTTATCGGTACATATCCTTATGTTCAAAATAAAACAGACCACATCAAAATGTGTGTTTTTATTTCTGTAACATTTATCTTACACCTCAAATAATTACCCATTTAGGGATACGACTTGGATAATGGGTAGTGGATACAGATCATATTTTAGATTTATTCAGTTATGTCAAATATAGTTTCTAATTTTTTTTTTACAGTCGTTAAAGATAAAATTATAAAATTCACTAACTTCATGAGACACAGGAGAGCCGTAAAAAACTTGCACTTTTTTTAATAACATGCAAGCTGTACAGGACCAGAGCACTCGCACATAATTAAAGAAAAAATCATAGAATTTAAAAGGTAAGTTAAGGTAATTTAAGCCTTAAGTTTTGACGAAATAAAATGTACAAAGCTTTTTTCTACCTTATTTTCTAAATTATGCGTTAATTAATTAAAAACTCTTTAAGTTACGGACTTTAAAACGTCATAAATTATTAAGTTTTGCCTTATTTTACTGCTCTTAATTAATTATCTTAATTCTTGATTACCTAGGCCTATGTTAAGTTTTATGGTAAGCGTGCCAAGTCAAAGGCTTGCTCCATTAGTGCGCGTCCACACGTCGGTCATATTTCCCGCGTTTTTCAACTTCCGTCCGCCTGATAGAGATTGATGATACCACCCTCGCGCTGTAGGGTTGCCAGAGCTCAAAATAAATAAAAAAAACTTATAATTACAAACTAAGACATAAACACCTAAACAATTATGTAAGTTGTATCTTCTTAGTTGTATTAATTATTAGTGATGCTTGCAACTTTTCGATTTCAGTTAACGTTAATGGAACATTCAGCAGATTAAATTAAGTTAATTTCTCTAAGACACTATAGTGACCTAACTTTTATTACTTAAAAGATAATCAAGAATTAAGATAATTTATTATGCGCTGTAAAGAAGTGTAAAAGATTCTTAATTGATGACACTTTTTTAACTAAAGTTTTTTAGATTAACACATATTTAGCAAAAGAAAGTTAGAAAAATGAGTTTTTTATGTTTATCTTCAAGTGCATTCTTTTTTACACAATTTTATGCAGAAGTTAAGTTAACATTATAAACGATCTGAATTGTCAAAACTATAATCTTTACAATGCAAAATTTGCATTTAATAAATCCGGCTTTGGTGGCACACATGTCCACTAAAGCAATGATAGACCAGTTTAAATCCTAATAAGATAGCAAGTGAAAATAACTCTCCCTTTTTTGGCTTTTCATTTTAACAAATTTTTAATTTTCTTTAAAAATAGTTCAACAAAGTGCCAACCCTGTCCCTGTAACACAACCCTACCTCGGGTCATTGAGCTTACGCGATTACGCCCGGAGGGGATTCGCATATATCCAAATTACGCCATGATGGACGCTTCTTACGCGGATAACTATCGACTATCGAGCATCGAATATCGGTGTCGATTATCCACTCTATCGATACAGTTAGAACAGGAACACGGAATCAGATTTCGTTTAAAACGCTGAGTGCATACCTATAACGCGGCTTCATGGCAACTTTGCATCTAACTTAGTACGCTCAACAACCCCGTGGTAGCCTAGTAGCTTTGGGCCTAAGGTCTCTCAAACAGAGGGTAACGGGTTTGCACCCCAGCTCGTATTAAATGATAAGTTAAGTTTTCAAACCGCACTGAGCAATGCTGGGATCGACAGCCCGAGCCCTCTCAACATTAAGACGTAGTCGTATAGGTAGAGTAATTAAAACAAAGATGACGCGTGCCGTGGTTCTTATTACAATGTCATTAATGGCAAATTTTGACAGAATCACGTCTTCGTGGATGGCACTAGGTATAGCACGAAGACGAAGCATACACTTGACGTATCATCCATTAAAACCTTGCATCAATACATGTTATAATAAGTTTTTCAATAAACAAGTAAACTTTTCAAGAGCGTCAGTCCATTATAGACATGATTATTTCATAAAATTGTTTATAAAATTATATTGCGTACTCGTAATAATAAATACGTACAATAAAATCCTACGAAAACCCTCTAAATGTTGCCATGTGTATCAGCGTTATGGTAATGCATGGTTAATGGCAAAATTGCCTTTAATACACCATAAAAGTCTATTTGTCGTACCCCGCTTCCTGTAACGACGTTGTAAAAACCTGTCTCGTCTCCATTTTTGACGCGTTATTCGAAACCGTTATCATTCGCTAATTAGTCGGCTTCTTTGATAATGAAAATAAGAAGCGACGCGTCGAAAATTATGAGGTATTTTAATTGACACCTGAATTTTGAGTAAGTGTCTCCCGGGTATGGCAACACCGGGATGCCTTGATTTTTTTTAACTTTGATTAATAGTAGTTTTTGCAATTGTTACGTAATAGGGGTTCTTAAAACACGAGTGTGGTTTTATGCAACGAGGCGCAGCCGAGTTTCATAAATGGAGCACATGAGTGTTTTAAGGCCTAATTACGTACAGTTGCATACAATATTTTATCTACACGCATATTATAAGTACTCTAAGATGGGTTCAGAAACCGATGTCAAATAACCTGGATTGTATTACAGACTTAAACTAATGTAAGTAATAAATAAATTAAAACAGATAAAGGAACTATTAAAAAAATTAAACAACAACAGAGCAAAAAGAAAAACAAACAAAATGACAACATAACAGTAATGGCGGCAAGACAAATCTCTGTCACGAATGTTTTTTTTTCAAAAAACTTAATATTGTATGTCGTTCGAGATCAAATTTTCGTGCAATTTATATTTAAAAACATACCAAAGTGCCATTTCGTATCGAGAAAATGTTGTGTCTATACCAGCATAGAGACCCTTTTAAATTGTATTGATTTTGACAGCTGTTCCAAATTCGAAACTCATGACAGTAAGTATTATTATTATTATTCCCTCAATGGCGTTACAGTAAGTACTACATTTGACACTGTAATGTAATGAACATTACGTTAGTGCTGTTACCTATTACCACAGACAAGAAAGTTTTCATAGTGAAATCGGTTGTTTAATCTGTCATCTCCCAGGATAACAGGATCAAAGGAATTTGGGCACAAATTTGTGCCTCTGGGAGAGGACAGGTTAATGCTAATTAGTCACTCAACGGTTTTTGAACGCATTATAGAGGACTTATGATATGGATATAGATAAAATATATGGTGAACTACGAACGGAGGTGTGGTAGTGGAGAAGCAAGGTTAGAAGGCTATAGGGATATATAAGTAGCCCTCCGCAAAATTAACGCCAGTATTTATCAATTATTTAAAATGTATTGTAACCTAATGTATTTTTCTGGGTTAATGTTTAGTTTGATTAAAGGAAGAGCCATAAAATAGGTCGTAGATATAGCTAGTATAACCTACTTGTAATCTATCTCATTCTTTTTAAACTTTCACAGCGAAAACACCATCGCAGCACCTAAAATTAAAAGACAACCATTTCTCACCAACCCCTGCTGTCACAACTTCTTAATAATTTTACGAAAAATACTTTAACGCCCCAACTAAATTCATTAACCGCAAACAAATCTAAGAAACCTCTTTGTAATCAAAGCAGGATACCCCTAAAATCCGCCATGATGCGCATTTGTCACTGCACCGCCATCTTGTGTCCCGAGAGCATTCGACGCGGCTGAGTGGCTCGTTCACGCGTCTGCCATAGACAAGCAGCCATTGTTGGCGCGAAAAAATGTGCATTTTCTTTGCGTAATTGGCCGTGAACCCTTCTGTTGAAAAAATGATAAAGCGACGTTGTTTAAGATATGGCGGGATCGGATTACGGTAAGATGAGCTGCTGCATTGGGTTTTTGTGATATTATTCGGTTTCAGCGATACGATCTTGCAAGGAATTTATTTTAACGCACTCGGTGTACATATTTATTTGCAGTGAGAGTAAAAAATATTCAGTTTTTGTACCTATGAAAATTTAAAAATCATCAATTTTATTTGTTTTATTAGCAATAGGTTTGCAAACCGAACACACGCCACTATATTGGCATATGCGAGCGATAAAGATTTTCCGTATGGTTAGTCGGATTCCTTGGTGGTCGATTTGGTAGGACACCTCGCATAAAGTACAAGCCAGCGGATTCGGTTCGTCCCAGCCTATATACGTCCCCATGCTGGGCACAGGCCTCCTCTCAGAATGAGAGGGCTTGGGCAGTAGTTCCAACGCGGGCCTAGTGCGGATTGAGAACTTCGCACACACCATTGAATTACTTCGCAGGTTTGTGCAGATTGTTTGTGTCCCTCACGATGTTTTCCTGCACCGTAAAGCTCGTGGTAAATTTCAAATGTAATTCCGCAAATGAATCTCGAAAAACTCAGAGGTGCGAGCCGGGGTTTGAACCCCCGACCCGATCCTCTGCTTGAACCACTCGGCCACTACGGCTTTATTCGTTAGGTACTACATTGAAAAAGATTCTTATCTCGTAAACCAAAGTGAACCATGAAGATCACTTGTCTTTTACATTACGTTCAAGAAATCTTTTACTAGGGCTACTTAAACAACATTAAGTATATTTTATAATTTTCTTAATAAATTTTGCGCTATGTTTTCGGTAAAATTTTAATTATACGAAACAATCATTCGATCAAACAATAATAGGACAAGAATATATTCTACCAACCGACGTTAGCCGCGTAAACAATATGTTTATAAAAAAGTGCATAGGGCGATACATTGGAGTGATATGAGGGGAAGCAGATTGCCATTCATAAAAATATCGCGTACGCAATAAATCAGTTTTGCCGGACGCGTTACACCCTCGGCTTTATCTTATTAAAACAATTTGTTTGATTGTCGTCATCGCCCCGCGTAATGTCTCCAATTTGTTTTGAGCTGGTCATTAGTCTTTTGGATTACAAAAAAAGTAGCCAATTGCCTGTTGGAGCCGTGGATCGAGGGTTCTGTAGCAAAATATAATAAAGGTTGTATTACGTAAGAACTTAGTTTTCTCTAATTCAGTCAGATATTTTCACATGTGCAGGCTGTCAACAAACTAGCTACACCAAACAATCATAGATAGTTTTTTTTACTTTTAGAATTAAATGGTATAACTTACTGACAAACATTGTAGCTTTAATAATGAACACTGAGAAAGAGTCAGACAAGCAAACCAGTGTACAGCGCCTATTTCATAATTTAATTAAAGCTATAAACAAAGTGATAAACCTATGGGTGACATTGACCATCGATCTAAATATCGTAGCCAATATAAAGCTCGGTAATACAGAACACATCAGATTAGAAATATACATTTTATAATAGGGACAATGAGACCAACATTCAACTAATGAACTTTAGTCTTTTAGATGGAGTTTAAAAGAGAATAACCCAGCGAAATGTTTGGTTTCGAACCAAATCATCTTTTCTCATCCCGGACGCCGTGTACCCACAGGGTAAAGACGACACAGATTCAAAATATTAATTTAAGTTTACTAACTACGTAACGAAGGCCGCTGGGCGATTTACACAAACGCTTTATCACGACTCCACCGATGACGTGCCACGTCAAATTTGGACCCAAAATAAATGGATTGTCGGACCCGCAACGTGGCCGACTATCAATCCACGCATCAAATATGTACACAGTCCAAACGAAAGTGACATCCTCAATAACCCTCATAAAAGGCTGGTGGGTAAAATATGGAGGAAAAAAACTATTACACGGGTAGAAGGAATGGGTGGAGGTCATCATTGTCATCGGGTATCGGGTTGTCATCCGTCTGGTCGGCGGTCGGGTCCGCAAGACGGATGGCCGGATGGGTCGGAGTGGCCTGTGTGCCTGCCCCGTTTACATTTGGTAAATGGGCAACGCGCTCGACCGAGTACTTTGCAGTATTTGCGGGTATTTCGCTCGAGTTTTTTGCGGATGATTTGCGAGGAGGTATTAGGTGTTTTAAGTTTTACGATGAGTCCGACATTTATTACTGTTCCTTATGCGGATGAAATAGTGGTCTTACAGACTAGGTAAAACCAACAGGTGAAACAAAATACCTATGACATACAGAGCTAGTTAGTTTATTATTTTTGACATGAACGAGTTAAATTGAGATGTTAGTACCTATTAAAACCCATGCGTCAAAGGGTATTTTTAATTAGAAAACAGTATGTACATACCTACATAGTGTACCTAGGTACATACCTACATAGTTCGCTGTGCATTTTTCATTAGGTAATAGTATTTTTTTAAAGTGACCAACAGCCGAGCAAAGGTCTCTCTATTTCGCATAATGCTGCTTCTAAATAAAGTAAACAGTACAGCAACTACCTTTTAAATAAATTGTAAATGAAATATCCACATTAATTCAAACTATGATACATTATTTGTTCGCGAAGCACAACCGGATTAATGGCGGTGTCATTAATTAATCACTACTCACAACCATTTGTGCTAAACCAAAACAAATAACAAACCAACACATAATGGTTGCGAGTTTTTAATGATGACATGGTCTGGCTCGGACACAACGGAATTATATTATGATATGAATTATATTATTTATTAATTATATTATTAAATCCCTAATTAGTTTATTTTTTTTATGTAACTTTTGTGTATTTTATTAGGTAGGTACCTGCATGGGCTACATGTAGATGAAAATCTCTTGTTATAAAATTTGTACGCCGTGTAAGCGGCAAAAAGTGGAGAACTTTCAAATGTTGGCATAACTATAACACCTGTTGATCATGTAACCTACTTTTTAAACAAATCTGATGGGACGGCGAGAGGCACTGGGACATTTAACGCGAGTAGATATAAGATAGTTAATATAAGCTTAATATAGGCCGTTATAGCCTATTTTAGTAATTGTTTATAAAAAAAGAGTGCCGTCTTCGTCAACAAACTGCTTAGCAGTTTGGCAAAAATATTTCTAAGTTGTCATTTGGAAAATTATGGCATAATAATAAAAAAAAACCTTTGACTTTGACTTTATGTCTTTTTGTTTTGTATAATTTGAATTTTACAGCGCATTGGTGTTTAACTGTAGTGCTGTAATTTTTTGTTGTCACATTATATTTAAGTAAATGATGCGTCAATATAATGTACCTAACTTAGATCCATAGTAATAAAATTGGCTTACTAATTTCATTTCTGAGGCAAGCAAGATTTACATAGTACGGCTAGTTTGGATTGTTAAAACACGAGTAAATCTTAATGCGAAAACTTAATTTCACAAGTTTTATTTAACGTATGTACTTAGTTTTTTCGCATGTAAGGTACTTATCTCCAATAGTTATCAGTTATAGTTCGTTAATTGTAAGACATAAAATTACTAATCTTTTAAAATGGAGAGATTTTTTAAAATTGTAAATGTAATTTTTAACAAATTTGTTCTATCAATCGAATGACACGTAGACGTAGATAATGTATCTTCCATCAAACATTAACGTTAAATATTTGTACAAATAGGTACTTTAAATGGTAAATTATAGATGTGAAACTTTAATCCCCTGGCTTATATTATGTAGATATTCGCCCTGAATCCGGGACACATCGCGGTTCGCCTGGGCGGGAGTTAAGAATGAATTTGTCATTGTCTCAAACATCACGACCCTTTCTTTAAACACGTTTATAAATCGCTTGCGTAAGTGTAAGGCGAAAATAAGATTTACACATTTTGTTTTTTCACGTTTTGTTATCACAAAAGCGTTGGTTTGTATCGCTTTGTCCGCTGACTGCTAAATCGGAGATTTCATTGCCTACAAGTACAAGGTATACATAAATATGTTTTTCAAATATTTTGTTTGCCATATTTTAGAATAAGCTCTAGTCTATTGTGCAGACAAGTATACAAAGTTCAGCTGCTGCTGAAAAGGTGTTATAGGCGTGATTATTTTCTTTATCCGGGGGGAGGAGGGGGTTCCTCTGCAGCTGACTGTACCGACATTTTACGCCACTGAATGGACCTTCAGCGATGTCATTATATGGAACCCTTTTGACTCTTTTAAGTATACATTTTTTCAACTAATATGATAAAGATTCACGTCAAACCAATGGCATGGCAATTCGATTTTCACCAGATTGCCTGTTCATTTTAAGTGACATCAGTGATGGCAACTAACGTTTGGCAACCTGATTCATTTCGCAACTTTTCATTTCGCAACTGTTTAATATTTCTGAAACTGTAAATATTTCAGGATTTTTATATAACTTAACCTAAAGGGTTCTTCACGATGGCCCTGAAATAAATCCTGAAATATTTACAGTATACACAGTATATACAGTTACAGTATTATATTAGAGTTTGCGAAATGAAAAGTTGCGAAATGAATCAGGTTGCTAAACGTTAGTTGCGAAATGAACGGATACCATTCTGTACACTAACTGCGAGTTGCAAAGACAAATGATTGCTGTCAATTACACAAAATTACATAATCTACTTACACAATGTGAATTAAACAAATACGAGAACCGCAAAATACAGTGACAAATATACGCGGTCCCGATCACATCGCCGCCGTGTGATGTGTAATAATTGCATCTATAAATCAAAATGACACGCGTTTAATCGCGACCCCCGGGGTCTATCGGGGCGGGGGCGGGGGCCGGGGTTCCGGAACCGGGAAACCATCTTTGTTGGAAAAAACTCGGGAAGAAACCCTCGCTAATGCACCCGGGGTTGTAGGGTGACCATGCGGAGTACCGGGCATTGTGGAAATAGTTTGTTTACGTCATCTCGGTTAATATATACGTCCCGCTGCTAGGCCTTATCTTAGAAAGAGAGGGCTTGGACTCCAGTTTTCACGCGGCGCCCATCGCAGGTTGGGAACTTCACGATGTTGTCCTTTACCGTAATGCTGGTCCTAATTTGAAATGTGATTCCGCATATAAATTTGGGATTTGAACCAACGATCCTCTCACTGCTCGAGAGACCACATATTACGAGTAAACCGCTAGGCTACCGATACCATCGAATCATTTGATTCCTGACTCATCATAGAACGTTCTCACAATAAGTTTTACAATGAATTCAATTGTCAAGCAATTCCGCTGGTTCGATAACACAGCTAATGATTTCTATGTTGTTGCATTTTTAATGAACGAAATGTCTAAAGTTGTCTAGATTTTGTTAACTACATATAAAGAATAATTGTCACTCGTTTCAGGCCAGACTTTTAACAATGTTTCTAAATAAACAAGTTCCATTTTGTCCCATTAACACGTACAATGCCGCAACGTCAAGAATAAAGAGCGATGACTCAAGAACACACGCAACGATCGTTATCATTTTCGTATGCAAATCTCGTACACCCACCACATATCCGATATAACCTTTGCGCGGTCCGGGCATTCCCGGCCGCGTCAGACGGGTGGCCACTGCGGCATATCTACCGGCACAATGGGACCTGACCCCTGCGTGTACCGCCCACGGGTCACGGGACGACCCGACCCGCTCGCACCACCTTACATTCGTTCTTTTTTAAACCCATCCGAAAAACTTGTAGGCTCCCAACACACGTAGGCATCCAACGGGGAATCCAAGAATACAAGAACGAATTTAACGTTAAAAATATTCCCTTAACGCTTACCAGGTACAAAATATAGAGAGCGATTATTGAGAGAAGCTGAATATAAGTTAAAAATAAAAGTCGACGAGTCAGGCGATCTTACCTTTTCTCCGATAATTAGACGTTCGTATTATCAGTGTTGCAATTTTATATTCAAACCAGCGAAGCGAGTTCAGCGAAAAAGCCGTGGTGGCCTAGTGGTTTGACCTATCGCCTCTCAAGCAGACGGTCGTGGGTTCAAACCCCGGCTCGCACCTCTGAGTTTTTCGAAATTCATGTGCGGAATTACATTTGAAATTTACCACAAGCTTTGCGGTGAAGGAAAACATCGTGAGGAAACCTGCACAAATCTGCGAAGCAATTCAATGGTGTGTGTGAAGTTCCCAATCCGCACTGGGCCCGCGTGGGAACTATGGCCCAAGTCCTCTTGTTCTGAGAGGAGGCCTGCGCCCAGCAGTGGGACGTATAAAGGCTGGGATGATGAGTTTAGCGTACTCTTATCAAAAATAGGAGAACTTCTCCATACGAATTGATTCTCGACACCACAAATCTCATACAGTGACAAATGCCTCCATAAATGTATCAGTTGCGACTAGTTAGTACCGCACAGTGGGCACACTCCGTTTATATTAGTGGTCAGCCGTCGTAATTTATTTCTCTGGACAAATAGGATTAGCAGCGGGCGGTGGTAGCCGCACAGTGGGTCATTTTTTGCGAGCGGACAATGCGGCGGCACAGAAGGTTTTACTTCCCTCGCACGGAGTTATTCCCGCGGCGCCCGCCGATCATGGACAGAATTTATCGACACAAATTCCTTTCGTACTTATTTATCAAAGTAAATTGAAGCTCTAAGCTGGCCTATTGAAACAGCGATCCTTAAGCCGACTTGACTGCAGCGCGCAATTGTCCAGAGAATGCTCGTTGAGAGGCGAAACGTGTCGATCTGTGTTTAAGCTGCATTGCTGGAACCTCAGCTAATGAAATTGACTTTTTGCCGCGCAAAATTGCTTGAATTGCGACTTAAGGATAGAATGTATTTTCACTGTTCATACAATAACAAGCTTTTCTCGAACGGTGTTTGAATGTTGCTCGAGGAATTAACATTCCAAATTTGCCGTTGCAGTTTGCATCGTCTCCGGTCTGGAGTGACCAACTTAAGCGAACATCCGAGCGCCCTCGTATTAAATTACGCGCCGGCGAACGGCGGAAAACATAATACTAAGTTGATGAGCCCGCAATTCCGAGGAGGAAAACCGCCGAATTTTAAGGCGTTTTTAACGAAAATGATTTACCACGAAAATGTGGGTCACAGTGACAGGTGGCAGCGAGGGCTTAGACACCGCATTACGGTAACCCGACACGGCCGGTTTATCTCGCCGAAATAAAAATACTTATCACGTAAAGCCGGGACCCGTCTCGTAAAAGAGTGGGGAAGGTAATAAAGCGTCACATGCAATCAGAGGCGCGTTGCGATTGGATTGCTGCGCGTGCGAGCCTGCGCGAAACGCCGATGCCGTTTACAACTGACAAAGTCATAGAGATAGGAGAGTACAAGTGGCTTATTGATCTGAGGACAAAGTGCATCGTGATCTTTTACATCTTCGCACAGGTTTGTTCGTGAAATAGATCAGTGTGTCATTTTCTAAGCCAATACTTAGAAAGAGAAAGAGACGTAAAAGGGATGGTTGTATTAGTTTGACCGAAACTTTTACGTGTTTTTCAGAATTTTTTCATCATGGTTGACAGATGTTTCCATGCTTTGGTCGATGTTCAGAGTATTACAGCCAGTATAGTCACCAGCACCAATATCCGACACAACAAGCGTACATAAATAACTGATACGACTCTATTTCTAAGGCCGGAAGGACGTGTCAGATATTTTTGTACGCTCCGCTGTGGCAGATATTAATGCTGGTGACTGTACAACAGCATGCGGCTATATTTCAGGTCAAAAATTTTAATGAAAGGTTTTATGGATTTACTATAAAATATAATTGTAGAAGAGCTTATCAATGAAAATTTCAGCTATGATTAGCATTTGATTGAAGAAAAAAAATGAATTAAATAATCAACAAAAGCAAACAAACACTTATATCTACTCAACGAGCATCTTTAAAACATGAGCGTGTTATGATAGCTACATACAGCCTCCGATACAGCCCCTCGCTGTATTTACACGACACCGCAAAATGTGCATATGAGAAGAATGGAGAAGGTACACACGTGATAACATTATTCGAGTGAAAAATGTATCGAACGCTTCAAGTGGCGAATCTCGAGAGGGCTCCAGACGAGTAGGTGGTCCTCTCCACGCGAGCCCTTCGGGACATTCTATTTTATTTATCCTCGGGTAATATAAACTTATCAATGGGGCTTAATCTACTTTGTAAGGTCAAGCGATACCGCGTCATTATCGCCCGGACGGCTATAAATTTTAAGTCGTTAAAGTGTAGACGAGATAAATAAAGTGTGAATACAGCGATGTCGTGATAACCATGATCCAAACGTCTGTGTAATTTAAGAGTGCTTCTCAGAATTCGTCCTTTTCGAGAATTTACAAAATACTTTAGTTTTTATAGAAAATATCGTAAAAACAGGAGCGGGTGATTAAAAAAAGGTTTGTGGTGCATTGAAATTTAAATGTCTTTAAATTCATATAAGTGGAGAAATAACAGCTGCATAAATATGTTATCTGGGTTTTAGGTATCATTAGCAGAAGAGTTAATGTTATAAAAACTGTTTTATGTTTATTATCGATGTGATACACAAGATGTGGCACCAATTTTTGTTCTAAAAACTTTAATAAATAAGACTAGCCTTTGTTTCCATGTGTTATCTTCAACACCATTTAACACACAAGTAATATCAGATAGTGATACTTTTCCCGCACAAAGGTTGTACTGTCAGATTATTTTTGGATTTAGAACGCATCCTCAGTTTGTCCCGGATAAGCTCCGCGATGGCCACCCTCTAGCCAGGGCGCGAACTTGCAAAAAATCCCCATTTTACGGCGTGCGGGCGCGAATATAAAATATTGATCTCAACGGAAATTTATGAAAACATAAAAACGTTGGAGGTGAGTTTCACTGATGGAATACCCCTGTTAGATCGCCGGCTGGATTCGCCATAATCTTACTAATGTAGTTGTAGAATGTTGTTAAAGTTTAAATAAAAATAAATCAAAAAATCCAGTCGGGCTTCCCAATAAAAATATAAATAAAAATTACAAAGGAAACAACAAATCTAGACTAGTAATAACTCTGTTAAGTAACTTAAACCTGCAACAGCTGGGATTTATACCGCCATAGGTACAGAAATTGCACTTAAACGTGATGGTGATTGGTGACATCTATATTGAGAAGATAACTCAACAAAAATGATTAAATTATCAACAAAAACGTAATAAAGCAATAATGCCGCGTTGCAAAACGTCAACAATTAGCGGTTCTATCGCTTAAAAGCGTATTATTAAAGGAATAGTGGTCAACCTTATTGAGCTAATCTTCAATATAGCAAGTTTGGATTGATTCTAGACTACGACGACGTAATCGACGGGTCTATATCGACTGGTCGAAAATTGTTCGTCATAGTGTCATGTTTGACATAACTATTTTTTTCTCTAAAAGCATTTTATTTTTCAGAATTGTTATAAAACAAACCTAACCTACTTAACCTATAGAGTTCTATAGGATGACCATTTAAAAAATTATGAAAAATGTACGGTTTCAGCGAGAAAAAAATATCACTGACAATAATTATGAAAAACATTACATTATGTCTTATAAAATTATGGCAGTCGAAAGGATCCCGTAATCGACGCAAACATGCAAGATTTTTTCCTCGCACAGCCTATCGATGTCTGAAGGTAATATCTCGGAGGCTGCGCGATCTAATCCGATTCCATTTTTACGAGGATGCTAATAGTAATATTCTCGTAAAATGAGCCGAGTCATTTCGGTGGCAATCCAATTCACGTACTTCTGGGGTCTTCATCAGTCAGCGTTGTAAGTGATTTAGAGTCAAGTCGGATAACCTGAAATTTTGCTGATCTGTTTGCGGGAGTCAGTTAAGCTTTTTGGGTTTTGTAGCGCAAAAGGTAAAATTGAACCCTTAGACACTTACTTCGTTGTCCGTCCGGGGTCCTTTACATACTTTGGTCGCTAGGGTATACTGGAATAATAGTCCATTAATTATATGACCATTTTTTATGTAAGTCCAGTTAATCCTGGATAGCTTACGCTTTGTTTACTAGAAGGCCAGAGGGCCAGCAGCTTAACGACTTCTGGGGGCCTGGTACTTAATCCTCCGCTTAAATGATTTTTATTATTTTTTTCAATGAAAAAAGAGCCACAATTTTTAACTTAACACATTTATCTCAATAGAATAAGAAAAAAAAATGTTGACAAAAGAAATATTCGAGTTCATTCTGCTTTTCTAAATAGATTTTAACGAATTGAGTAAATGCTGAGATGAAATGCTCAGTTGAGTTGAGTCACACCAATTTTGACAATTTATAGCCCCCCCCCTGAAATAATTATCGATATGAAAATCGATAATATTTTGCAAATTGTTATAAATTCAATAATCGGATGCCCGAATTAAATGCCAATCAGTTTTAGCGTTCCCCCCGCCCTAGTGCTCAAAAATCCTGAATAATTATCGATATGAAAATCGATAATATTTTGTTCCCGTGTCATCATCAAAGTTGTTGCGACTAAATCCTTCTGTTATGTCAATAATCGTGGGACCATGACTTTTGACGATGACGAGCCAAACCTCTCGGATTCACCCCCTGTCCAATACCCGGAATGGGGTAAATGCGCGATTTCGGGGGGGCCGCAGTCAATTCAGCGATAGGTTTAGCGTATGATTACTAATAGGAGAGCCGGCTCAGGGTGCACTCGCCCTAGTGGAGATCTAGCCCGGGTTTAGTTCAATTGTTCACTTAACTCATTAGGTCCTTGTAATAAGATGGATGGATACGTATTTATTGAGTTTAGAAACAGTTTAAAACATTATTTGAGAAAATATTCACAATTACCCGAAATTGTATTTTTTTTGTCAGCTGTTATTTGTTTTTCAGATTTTATGTGGTAGAGCCTTACTGTAACCACTTGCTGGCTGCAGTACGAATGGGCCGGCTCGACCGGGTTAATATTACACTCCCACAGAATACCGGCGTGAAATATTACTTTGCTACTGTGTTTCGTACGGTGAGTGGGAGATCCGGAGGCCCAACCCCTTCCCCCTCCTCCCTCCCCCATTAGCCCCCCCTTTTAGGCCGGCAATGCACCCGCAGTGCTAATAATGCTGTAGGTGTCCATGGGCGGCGGTGATCACTTACCATCAGGTGACCCGCATGCTCGTTTGCCAGCTATTTGATATATTATATAAAAAAGGTAGTTTTATCAAATGAAATCCAAATATCTTCCTTTCGACCAACATAGTACTTATCATAGCGTTAGTAATAATAAAGATTCACTTTAGTTTAGGCAGCCACATTAATCATAGGTACATTCGAGTTCATAAACTTGTAAGAATTTGATCAAAATATCTGAACACGCAACGCCGTTAAAAAATAGAGCGTGTTCAGATATTTTTGATAAAATTTTTGCTCACAAGTTTATGAGCTCGACTCTACCTCTAGCAATGATTGTAATAATATTTACTGACAGTCGAACCTCTCTACGCAAAAGTAAATATAACTATTTATAGCTATTACTTATGCAAGTTATCTTCGAAATTTGCAACTCGAGTTTCATCCATATCCAGTAATCGCATTGACTTACAATTAGGTATAAAAGCGTAAACCTATAAAATAATAAATCTAACCTATAAAAACTTATTTTAGATAAAGAAGTACGAGCCTTAAGAAAGTACACTAAACTAGTTTCCTAATGACGTTCGAAACTCGAAACAAAAGATCGGTTTTCTATTTCTTTCTCATTTGCATCTTCAAGAAAACGAGGAAAACCGATGACTCCCGGGCGATAACATTCTGGTTGTTCACAATTCCACCAATGATATTGACTAAATAGTTTGATTTTTAATACGCCGGCTGCAACCGCCACTTGTCGTGATGGATGACGTCATTAAATCTGCCGCGCGATCAGACAAAATGGCTCCCATCAGACCTGCCAACCTATCCGAGCATATACGCTATGATTGTCTAAATTCCGTGAATAACTACCGCCATAATGGCTTGGATTAATCCGTGCTATTGAGTAAGGTTGCTGACACCATTAAACAATAATTGTAAGACTAAATTCTAATAAAAAACATTTTATTATAAAACCCGGAATTATTTTCAATAAGGGCTTCTCCGGTTTCTGTCACAGGCTAGGTGGCGTTAGTATCGTGAGGCTGTGTGTGTGCGTGTGTGTATGTATGTGTGTGTACCTTCATTGTATTTTGTAAATAAGTGAACTTTCTGCTGACTATTGTATTGCCATTGAGAATGTATGACTACCGTAGTAACACGTAAAATGTACCTACGACAATTAATGGATAGTGTCGAATACCATTTTGCATATAAACATTAGGTGAGACAGGCAGAGGTGTCAAAGTTGCAAAAAAACAAATATAATATACGTAGCTAATAAAAACAATAAAACAACGGTGATTATTCCGTTTTCAGACCGCTAAGGTATGCAAGCATGAAAATCTAAGAGTATAAGTTAATCTCTCACGCGCAAGAAATTCATATATTCATAGCTTTTTAAATAAATATGCAAATGAATTACGTTATTCACGCGGCAGGTGCGAAACAATTGGCGGGGAAACTCGGCCAACCTGCATCTGCATCGAATTACGCGTTTAATATTATTTATCGCCGCCTCCTCTCATCTGTCAGAATCGCTGACGTTTTGACAGGAGCGCGTGTCGCCATTTGCTTTCGATTACATTGTGCGTCTGATAAAGGCACACAGGGCATGTTTGGTTTAGGGAATTGTGAACAAACATAGAGGAGTTCTTGGTTCGCTGTTTGACACTTGGCTGAGATAATAAGCTTGTTGTCGCGCAGTGCGTGGCGCCCTTCCGCCCGACCGTTGCGCTCAGTCACTCAGTCAACAGGAAGCCGCGGCACAAAAACTCAAACAAACACAATATCACGTTACTCAAACTTCATAAAAATGCCTACCGAACTTTCGCTAAGCAATTACACACCCCCACAGTACAGTTGCAATTTCACAAACGTGAAAAATAAAAGTAATTCTCGACAATTTCAATAAAGACACAATTTCACAGGCGCGTTGGCGCGAACTCGTGAGTGTTACAATTTAATAGAACTTCAAAAGCGTTGCTGATTCCACCACAATTCTATCAGCTTAGCACGAGATCCCTGGCATTATGCGTATAAAAAGCGGTTATCGTGCCACCCCAAGCCTAGGCCCCGGTCGCGGGCACAGCGCGGAGGCGCGGGGCCCCTGGCGCGCGGTACATCGCTGCACCGCCGCGCAACGACTGACTGAGTCCTATTACGAGCCAGCAATATAACAGGCTTATTTAAAACGTCGTTCCCGGCCACGCTCCGCGTTAGCTGCTGTGTAAGTGAAACACATGTGCCCTCGCTTCTATCGAGCCTCTGCAGTAGATTAGGTATTGAAATTAGAATTATAAAGCTCTTCGTTTAATATCACAAAGTATAAAAGTATTTTAAAGTACAAAGTGTTTTCGCTAGGTGCGCAAAAAACTGCAATGAAAGCGGGCGAAGGGAGCTGTCGGCTTTCATAATATTTATAGTTTCAATTAGCGGCCTCCGCATGCAGCAGTCGTTTATCCCCGCTCTCCCCTTCTTGCTCGCAAAGTATTCAGGGTGGAAGTACGAAGAAAATAAACTGCGAACGTCCTACCGCCGATGCCGGATTGATATGCGTATAAAATTCCATCGCGCGAAAATAACGACGGCGTAAAAAGCGAATCGTCGACAAAATTTTAATTCGTCATTCACAGTCAAACGGCTCATTTGCGAGACAATTATCAACGCGTAAAACGCTTTTAACGGCCCACTTTGAAAAATATCAGGCGGAATGTGGAAACGCTGCGTCAGGACAATTAAAGTTGTGACTGGGTATGCTCGACTATTTAGCCACAATTACGGCGCGTCACCGGCCATTGTCCGAGACGATTAAGCGGCGACTACAATGGCCCCAATCTGACCCCTAACGAAGCGACTTCGGCTATTTCCGTTCTACTTCGGCAGCGCGCAAAGACGTAATTTGTGGTTACGAAAATTGTAGTCGCTATGAATGTTGCTCCGAACACTACCGCCGGCGAGCGGAGCGACTTGCGTCGCGCCGTCGATTTAGGGGTAATTCAGTGTTTGGGGAAGATTCTCAAGTGCCTAATTAGTTCAGTGGGTCGAGACTGGAGACAAAGTACGGACTAATTGAACAGTGCATGGATGAAGTTCATTTTGAACCATGTTAACCGGTAGTTCTATATATATGTCGGCGGCCGATCGTAAAATCCACCAGATCACGAAATTCCTGGGCATATCGTGAAATGGCGCCATTTCATGATATGCCTAAACGTTGGCCAGGCATATCACGATGTGCCTGAGAAACAATACGGCAGATCGATTAGAGCAATGCATTCGTCGAAAAAAATAAAAATTTAGGCACGACGAGCGAAGCAAGGAGTGGTTAGTATGAATTATGACCACAACTCGAGCCGAGCGAGCGAAGCGGGCGTGCCGCGGCGGCGGCCGTAGAAGTGCCAGAACCGATATGGCGGCGTTTCATGATATGCATAGGAATTTCATGATCTGCCTAAACTGGCCAAATCGTGAATGGCGGCATTTCATGATATGCCTAGGAATTTCATGATCTGCCTAAATGTCTCTAGGCAAATCGTTAAACGCCGAGTTTCAACGATATGGCGAATGTCCCTTAGCCAATTCATGAAATGGCGCCATTTCACGATATAAATATAAATAAATAATAAATATGACGGGACAATTCACACCAATTGACCTAGTCCCAAAGTAAGCTTAGCAAAGCTATGACTAGGAATTTCGTGATCTGGCGGATTTAACGATCGGCCGCCGACATATACAAAACGACAGACTGGAAAAAGTGTCCATGGGACACGAAAACTACTCATCTAACAGCATGTTTATTTGTTTACGTCCATCCCAGCCTATATACGTCCCACTGCTGGGCAGAGGCCTCCTCTCAGAACAAGAGGGCTTGGGCCATAGTTCCCACGCGGGCCCAGTGCGGATTGGGAACTTCACACGCACCATTGAATTGCTTCGCAGGTTTGTGCAGGTTTCCTCACGATGTTTTCCTTCACCGCAAAGCTCGTGGTAAATTTCAAATGTAACTCCGCACATGAATTTCGATTTGTTTGTTTCATGCTATAGTATATAGTATACTACACAATATCATAGTGTAGTACAGTATAGTAGTAGTAAACTAAAGTACAAAATAATCCTAATGCTAATAAACGAAGTATAGCCAAAGGCTTAGCACTTTGCGTGAATATTAAAGTAGTTTGAAATACCTTAAATGACTTCATACTTGACCGAGATCGTTGCACCGTAAACAGGGCAGAAAGCTTAAAGCTCACGAGTTACTGCAACTAACACCCATTTACACGTCTGCGCATTTTACTCAATGAAAAATTACTCGTTTACCTTATAGAGAGTTAACACGTCGTAACATGTAGGTAAGTGTTGAATAAATGTCTGAAAACCTAATAGTTTAATAAAATAATCAAGTTTTTTGTAGGTATGGGAGCCCCCCATAAATATTTATTTTATTTCAATTATATATTTTTAAAGCGATTATACAACTAAAGATTCTGTGAATATTTCAAGCGTCTGCCTGTTGCCTTTATTAATATCAACCAAAAAACGGCAAAACAATCACGTTTGTTGTATGGAAGCCTCTCTTAAATATTTATTATATTCTGTTTTTAGTATTTGTTGTTATAGCGGCCACAGTAATACATAACCTGTGAAAATTTATAGTGTCTAGCTACTACGACTCAAGAGATAGAGCCCTGTGAGAGACAGCGGAGTCTCAGTAATAGGGTTCCGTTGGCACTCTTTGGGTACGGAATCCTAAAAACGAATGAGCCAACCGATGGAGCGCCGACACATACAAAATTTATATATATATTTTTTAAATAAATTCCTCATATTTTGTACACTATTTTTGTAATTTTATCATGTGACGAATAAACTTTTTTCATATTCATAAATTTTTATTACTCTCAATTTTGTTTTTTTTTTGTGTTTGAAATGTGTCGAATAAACTTTTTTCATTTATTCATTCAATTTTTATCACGTAGAAAAACCGCAACAAACTCCGTCAATCAGTTTGAAGAATACTAAACTATAAAGAGTGTACATACGTATACTAGTCTGATGAGAGGCTGACATAAAGATATTGGCGTCAAACATAACACCCCTCTTTTCATGTCGGGGGTCAAGAAGAGCAAAGCCGGAATAAAGCAAGTATGTATATGTACCTAAAGCAAAGTCACAATTTTAACAAGCAACGCTAAAACTCAAAGCTCGGAGCCTTTAAAATCTGAGCATTAAGGAGCTATAATTTAAGAACTACCGCAACTACTAAGGGCGGGTTCCGCTCGCAATTACGCGTTGTCAAAGCAAAGGCCGTGCGGGCGCGCTTTGTCAGGCTGCCAATAATGATCGCGTAAACTTTACTAATTTCGCGATTCGCTACAACCGCAAAGTAAGGCCGTGCCTGGGGGACGGAGGAGCGGGAAGTCCAATTTGAAGTGTCTATGTAAAATGTTAGGGAAAATACAGGGCAGAAGACCGAGAAGTGCGTTTATGGATTAAAGAGAAGGTTAATGTACCTAATGTAGTATCAGGAGCTCAAAGCATTAGAAAGGCGCGCAGAATGGCGATTAATCCACCGAGAAGAGCTAGACTTTTAAATATAACATGTCTATAAATGAAAATAATGTCATGTCGACATCCCATATATTTGCCACAGAAATCATAGCGAAATTAACGATGAAAAGGTTCCACTTAGGTACGCGATTCAGTTTCCAGGTCTATATGTTGTAGGGGCACAGCCTTACCAGTACGTAGCTGATAAAACGCTCACTAGCAGGCTTATCAGGGCTCGTTAAATCGCAACAATACGTGTGCCTTTATCTTGTTTAGCTGTTTTAGACATATAAATGAGATATGGCACCGGTTATAGGTCTCATATTAGCTGTAACTCTGGAGATATCTTTCTGTGGGTGCTCTTTAAGCAAATTGGGTACATTAAGTTTTCTAGGATGGTACATATTATATTTTTCACACCTCTCCTTCAGAAAAGTAACTTTTCCTCCCTGACGAGAGGGAGCAAAGTGCAACTTTTCTGTTCAAGGCTTTTCTAAGTGTTTTATTGCAAATGCCATTTTTTAAAGTTGATAATTGTAAAGCCACGCCATTTTCTATGCTGATTGTTCTTTAATAATATTTAGAATATTATTTTTCAAGTTTCTTAATGCTCGGTGTGAAAAGTTGTATGACCCACTCGGGAGCAAAATTATTTTCATCTTGGGCGTTAACATTTGAATCCCTCATTACGCTCAGGATTCTACTTTAGAATCCCTCGCTACGCTTAGGATTCTATTGCAGAATCCTTCGCTACATTCTGGATTCAATGTACGCCCTCGCCGTAAATACACCATTTTGCTCCCTTGTGACACAAATAACTATTTATCGATAGTAGACTTATAATGTAGCTAGCTCACTCCTGTAGATAGATATTTTTTTCACATTCCGTTTTTTTTTGGAAAAACAAATTGAAAGTTTATTTCGGTAAACCAGACGTTTCGTGAGTTTAATAAGTTTTGTGCCTGCCTTGGTCGGTTTGATTAAAATAAAGAGGTCAGATTGACAGCTGTCAGCTGTCAAATGTCGCCGTACAACGAAAAACACCTACACACACGTACGCACGTCCTTTCCAGGTTACTTCTGACTTTGTCTGTACGAAAAAACAGTACCCAAGTAACTCAAAGTAAGCGTAAAGGGGGAAAGTGCCAAAACTCCCGCTAAACGGAACCGGCTCAAAGGCGCCAAAAATAGCAAAAGAAACTCATCAGTGATTCACCTGCGGAGCGGACCGGAGTAATGCGGTGCGCGCCCAACTCTACCTGCGTGCTTAAACTACCATTATAAATATGAAAGCACCACACGAGTAATTTATTGAATCAGGCGTTCCATTGCGGAGGTCCATATCAATTATTAATGAGCGATAAACAGTTACTTTGTTCACCTGTGACCTTACAATATCTACGCTTAATATCATCATCATCATCAGCCTACAGCAGTCCACTGCTGGACATAGGCCTCTTCCATGGCGCTTTGTCTTCAGCCGTGCCTCAGGACGCCCTACACTACGTTTTCCCGTCCGTGGTCTCCATTCGAGGTCTCGTCTGCTCCACCGTTCATCGGTCCTGCGATAGACGTGGCCAGCCCAACGCTACTTCAGCGAACTAATTCTTTCAGCAACGTCGGTGACTTTCGTTCTTTGTCGGATAATGTGATTTCGGATTTTATCCTTCAATGAAACCCCTAGCATTGTTTCAAAAATGTAGATATGGTCGGTTCCCTATCTTATCTTATCGTTAGGGGTCCTCGCGGATACAATTCGACCCGTAGGGATCTTTTGTGTAATTACCCCTCCTTCGCACTTACTCTATTGCCTTTATCACCTCGTCCATAAATTGGACGATTTGACGTAGCGGTAGTGCCTTAAAGTGCGGGGTATCCGTCGCCAAAGAGTCTCATTCTTAATCTGTCGAGGGCGTCACATTCACACATAATGTGTTCCATTGTTTCGTCTTCCGGCTGTAATAAAATGTAGATATGGTCGGTTCCCTAACTTATATATCCACATTTTCATATTACAAATTAGTATAAAAAGTGGATAAGTCACTGACTATATCTTAAGTTCGTGGGTTAGACAATATCTTTATTAAAGCGTTACATAACTTTACCATTTCAAATGTAGGTAGTAGTTTCCGAAAAAAAAATGTACTTATAACTGTTCCAGCTTAGGTAGAGCTAGAACAGTTATAAGTACATTACATTACTTTTACTACATGGTTAAACATATGTTAGTACTGGCAGTGTGCCGGCTCAGCCAATAAACAGTGCAGTGCATTATCCGCGTGTTTACAGTGCTTATTATTAACGTCATAATAATTAAGCAGCGCATTAACAGTTTAATAACGTAAAAGGTCGTTAAACAAAGACGTATTGTCAATAAATTAGACGTAATAATGTTTTGTTGATGTCCCTTTTACGGGATTGTGATATTGTTTGCACATTTCAGTAAATATTACGCGAACTGTATTAAATGAGAAATCAGATTAATCATCTAATCTAAATATATATGCATGACTTTGTAACATATTTTATGAGGATGTATTATTGATATTACACACACACTGTTGTAGAGAATATATTTTGACTGACAAACACATTTTTTTAAACTTGCGGCAAAAACAGGCCGTGGATTTTGGCCATTCTGACCTTAGACGAAGATTTTACTTTATGCACTAGAGCATAAAAAGTAATTTTATGTCGCCTAGATCCAGCATAAACACAGACTTTACGAGGATGAGAGGTGAAAAAATATTTGAAAAGAGTGCAGAAAATAAGTGGACAGTGCTTTAAATAATGCATTTAACAAGGCAATGTTCAACTTCAAACTTTTACACTGAACTTAAGATTCAAAGATTAAGTCATTCGCGACTGCAAGCTTTAGTAGAGTTGGGCGTGAACTGCAGAAAACTGCAATATTAACCGAGGCCTTAAAATGGGTGTGGGGGGGTAGGGGGGCCGGTCGTGACGTCACCGGCGCGGGGGAAGTTCGGGTGTAAAGCGTACTTACACTTAATATTTTTACGGGCGCGTACTAAGTGGCCAACTGTCATTTACCGGATTATATACATTTTTATATGCGAGACGAGGTTCGTCAAAGGAATTTGCGCATTAATCGCAGTACTTTCTTCACCAGTACTTATTTTTAGTGGAAATATTAAGATTCGAAATATTACACACGTGTTTCTTTACAATGTGATGAGATGAAGGAGCGACTGCGAGTTTATTCACTTTTGTTCTTTAAAAAAATGCATATTATTTCAATGCACTACAAAAAAATTCCGCTACCAAGCAAGCAAAACAAGCATATAGCAAGGTTTTGGCAGCGTACAAGAAAGGGACTTGTGGTTCACTTATTTTGTCTTTTTACATTTCAATGAGGACTTCTTGACATATGAATATCGTTTTCATTTCAATTAATCTATGTACCTTACGGCGCTAGATTGGCTGTTTAGAACAAAACCCGCAGCGCATCAATCATCAATATTACTTTGATACAGCACCTGTCTCGGACGTCAACAAACTATAGTGCAAGGTTCACAAATCCGCGCTGTGAACAAATTTTGTGCGCTGTTTTGACGTAAGAAACATGCAGTCTATACATTTTTTATCTTACAAAAAAGAGCAATTAGAGCAATTTATAATTTGAAGACGCGTGAATCTTTAAGATCTTTTTTTAAGGCAACAGGTATCTAAACCCTGCCGTCGCTTTATGTTTTTGAGATAATCATGTATGTAAGGAAGAACGTATGTGATTTTCCCACTAACGTCGATAAGCCAAAGGCTACTAGAAACACAGGGAAGCTTAAAGTTCCATCTTACAGACTGGCTAAAATCAAAAAGTCGTTTCTGGGAAATTGCATAGGTACGTTTTTATAATAAAATTCCGAAAAATATTACAAATGAAACGGATACAAAATTCAGATCTATTGTCAAGAAGACATTAATATCTAAGGCGTATTATTTAATGATTATATCATGGACAGGGATATTTGGAAATAATTCCGATCCGCATTAGCGATCCCTTCAAATAGCGAACCTACTGTGTTAAAAATAAAGTTGTGTTAATTACTTGTGATGTATATATATATCATTTAATAATATTGTAAATCCGTTTAAAAAAATAAACCTCGTTGAGTTTCTTGCCGGATTCTTCTTAAAAGAGGTTTTTCCGAACCGGTGGTAGATTTTTTTGACATTCATAAGTGCTTGTTAAAGCCTAAATTGAATAAAGATATTTGGACTTTGACTTTGACTTTGATATATTATTATGTCAATGATTGAAGGTGTATCGTTGATGGCGTTAGTATCAAGATGTCCGTTTGAAGTTTCAGTCTTGTTTGCGATTGGCTCATTTGAAGGGTCCACGGAAAGAACATACCTAGTCACCTTTTTTAAAATTGAGATTAATCTCAAAATGTAGAGCTCATAAAGTACTATGACTTACCACTGAATTAAATAATCTGAAAACAATATAAAATCTATTTTTTTATCTTTTAAATAAATGGTAACCATAGTAATTGTTCGTGATGACTAACTTTTAAACCGCTATAACTCAAAAAGTTGCTTAGGTGACTAAACACGTTCTTTCCGTGGACCCTTTTAGTTATTTAACCAATTACGAACGTGACACAAATATCACAGTTGTCAAACGGACCTCACATGTTTATCCGTTGCCTGGTATCCATACTAAAAGCTTTGCTTACTTTGGGACAAGGTCAATTGGTGTAAAGTCTCCCGCGATATTTATTTATTTCTTGCAAGTCTAAAATCGCCCTTAGCGTGGAAAAGGATTTTTCAAAAAGACTATACATCAATCATGGATAAAATAGTCAACCTCAGTCACAAACGGTTTCCTAACAAAACGAAGCCTCAATCTTCAAGCCTCCCATTACTGGAGAAGCGATACGCCTGTCACTCGACACCCCTCGAACTACGCAACCAACTAGAGAAGAGTTGTTTCTAATTTGTAACGTTTACAAAGGCTGAATAATTGTGCGGATTGCGAGGCCATCGGGCCATGGATTTGAGACGTAGTCAGCTTTAATATCTGCCACAGCGGCGCGTGCCATAATATTATCTGACACGTCCTACCGTCCCTAGAAATAGAGTCGTATCAGATATTTATGCACGCTTGTTGTGTCAGATATTGGTGCCGCTCACTGTATCAGCCAATATGAGAGTGGGCGCTTGTACTTTAAACAACTATATTTTGGGGATATACTACTAAGTGACTCAAACTAAAGATGTTCAAAGCACAGTTACATAAATGTGTCTTATCACTATTAAGCTACAGTCTTATTTACATTTGTCTCCAACCTAGATTATGAAAGACGTCCCCAAGTCCCAAGACTAGTTGAGACACTATAATTGCGACCGAAATAAATTGATCATTTCACTGGCGAGTCAAAGTTAAGGACAATCAATAGTAAGCCCTATGGTTTAAAGTTTAAAGTGGAATTTTAAAAGACTAGTAACGAAGTAAAATAGTACTTTGCAATAGCACAGTTTAGTTCAATTCTATTATTAAAAGCGAGGTTTAGGTACTTTGGGATGGTTAAACTTTAAATTTCGAGTAAATGGATCATTATTATCTCGGACTATGTATATATGTCTCACAGCAGGGCACAGGCGTCCTCTAAGAACGAGAGGGCTTGGGCCGTAATCCCCACACAAGCCCAGTGCGGATTGGGACCTTAAGACACGCCATTGAATTCCTTTGCGCAATATTGCGGATGTGAATGTTGTCTGTAGCTATGGCTGTTACGCTTTTGCGCTAAGGTTAGTTTTTATCCCAGAAAATTGTACAGTTCCCGCGGGAACGCGTTAAAAGAATTTTGTAACAGCAAGTTATGTAAATTATCTCTACTTATATCGCACCAGTCGCTGTAAGTATGAAATTTTATCTTACCATCACTGTTGATCCAATTTCTTGCCTTTGACACCGCATATCAAAGTCAAAGTCAAAATATCTTTATTCAATTTAGGCTATAACAAGCACTTATGAATGTCAAAAAAAATCTACCACCGGTTCGGAAAAACCTCTGTTGAGAAGAATCCGGCAAGAAACTCAACGAGGTATATTTTTTTTTAAACAGATTATAATATTATTAAATGATATGTATACATCACAAGTATTTAACACAACTTTATTTTTAACACAGTAGGTTCGCTATTTTGAAGGGATCGCTAATGCGGATCGGAATTATGTCCAAATATCCCTGTCCATGATATAATCATTAACTTTATAATACGCCTTAGATATAAATGTCTTCTTGACAATAGATCTGAATTTTGTATCTGTTTCATTTATAATATTTTTTGGAATTTTATTATAAAAACGTATGCAATTTCCCAGAAACGACTATATGTACATATGTGTACAACGGTATAACAATATAGTGAATAATAGATAGATTGTGGGCGTACCATTTAGTTAATATATGACATTGCATACAATATAACAACGTGGTAGGTTCTCTAGTGTAAGTTAGTATTTAGAACAGAATGCTAGGAAGCTGAACTCGTGTTTGCCTTCAGGATATGTCCGTATTAGGTTTTGCGATTACTGTTTAGATATCGCGGGAAATGTTGGCGCCAATGTTGGTTATAGTTTGGCAAATGTTTGAGATATATATCGTTGTCATTGTGGTGGAGATAACTTTAGGTCTTTGTTTTCTACTGTTCCCTAAGTAATTAATTCATCATAGCTATTAAAAATATAAATGTGAAAGTTTGGACGGTTTTTACACAATCACAGCGATTCTGATGGAATTTGTTACACAAACAGTTTCATCATCCATCATCCCAGCCTATATACGTCCCACTGCTGGGCACAGGCCTCCTCTCAGAACAAGAGGGGCTTGGGCCATAGTTCCCACGCGGGCCCAGTGCGGATTGGGAACTTCACACACACCATTGAATTGCTTCGCAGATTTGTGCGGGTTTCCTCACGATGTTTTCCTTCACCGCATAGCTCGTGGTAAATTTCAAATGTAATTCCGCACATGAATTTCGAAAAACACAGAGGTGCGAGCCGGGGTTTGAACCCACGACCCTCTGCTTGAGAGGCGATAAGTCAAACCACTAGGCTACCACGGCTTTTTTATATATACACAAATCCCTACTAATATTATAAATTGCGAAAGTAACTCTGTCTGTCTGTCTGTCTGTCTGTTACCCTTTCACGTCGAAATCACTGAACGATTTTGATGAAATTTGGTATATAGGTAGTTTGAACCCCAAGGATCAACATAGGATACCTTTATTCCGGTAGAGGGCGCCACGCGGCGATAACCTAGATCCGCGCAGACGTAGTCGCGGGCATAAGCTAGTAGTTTATATACCTTGAATTAACATATAGAAGACTTTAATCCCATTAAATTGCTATTGTTATAATTCCTACGGTATACGCGAAATCTTCGCAGTCGAAGTAACGGGAAACAGCTAGTATCAAATGATTTTGTCTTAATTATAATGATTTGATACCAAACTGTTCTCACCAATACTAATTTGGTCCAAAGATTGTTAACGTTTTATATTGTTTTGGATAAAGTCTCTACTACGGCCCAAAGCCTCTCATTCTGAGAGGAG
This sequence comes from Choristoneura fumiferana, assembly GCF_025370935.1. Taxonomy (NCBI): domain Eukaryota; kingdom Metazoa; phylum Arthropoda; class Insecta; order Lepidoptera; family Tortricidae; genus Choristoneura; species Choristoneura fumiferana. The sequence goes on from NC_133473.1 coordinate 20,752,884, forward strand.
CCCTGTGCCCAGCAGTGGGACTTATAAAGGCTGGGATGATGATGGTGATGATGATAAAGTCTATGTTGCTGGAACGCTTGTTGATGTGATTTGCGATATGCTTATGATAGTAAAAATATATTATGGCGTCGTTTCAGTGTACGAGACAATGTGGGTTTTAGCGGGGCTACGGGGCTACTACTAAAAAGCCGTGGTGGCCTAGTGGTTTGACCTATCGCCTCTCAAGCAGAGGTTCGTGGGTCCAAACCCCGGCCCGCACCTCTGCGTTTTTCGAAAATCATGTGCGAAATCACATTTGAAATTTTACGGTGAAGGAAAACATCGTGAGGAAACCTGCACACAATTGTGAAGTAATTCAATGGTATGTGTGAAGATCCCGATCCGCACTGGGCCCGCGTGGGAACTACGGCTCAAGCCCCTCTTATTCTGAGAGGAGGCCTGTGCCCAGCAGTGGGACGTACATAGGCTGGGATGATGACTACTAAATTCGAAAATCGATGTTCGTGTCGTTCCATCCCTCTCACACTTATACTATTTAATACAAGAGTGAGAGGGACGGTACGATAGGCCCTCTATGACAGGCTAGTTGAAGCTTGTATCGTGAGATCAGTTTGATAACATTGACATCAATGAGGGCTATCGCGTATGAATTCGCCGCTAGAGGCGCTAGTGTAGCGTGAGGTCTCCGAAATGTCAAATCTCATAGTTTTTGGGTGAGATACGCGGGTTTATTTATAATTAGAATAATTTTGTTAATATTTTGCAATATCTGACATTAATTATGGCAAATATGCTTTCCGGGGCAATGAATGTCTGTGTTTTGAGACAGTTTTGTCTTTCGGAAACCTTTGTCCTCCCTTTTTTCCGAACAAAACGGGGACTATGCAACACTGTGGCATGCTCGATATTTTTATGGTACGGTTTTAAGGTGTATTAAATATGATTTTAATCTAAACTTTGTTTTCACGCCCGTAATAACAGACTTTGAAAGCCACACTTAAAAACCTCACGCAACAGTGCGCCATCTAGTGAGACAAGAAACGATAGCGCTCATTACGTCACGTTTGTGATTGGTTGAATTACTGAATGAGCCAATCGTAAGCAAGGCTGTTATGTTAGACGGACCTCACGGTACTAACGCCATCTAGCAATATTGCGCCTTATGAATAAGTAAACCCTCTTTCGTAGTTTTACCTGTTGCCGTGAGTCTGGTATCGATTGTACTTCGTCAGTGACACTTACCTGTAAAAAAAAAAAGAATAACATTTAATATCTTTAAGTACTCATGAAGCTCAAAGTCACTCAGAGGGCTATGGAGAGGTCTATGCTCGGGGTTTCTCTGCGGGATTGATATCCGCAGTAGAACTAAGGTTACCGACACAGCCCGAAGAACATGAAACTACCGAATATAAAATATATTTACCCGGATAACTCACGTCTTAAATCGATTTTAGCCCGACATGTTTCGGGCTAATCCGTAGCCTTTCCTCTTCGGAGTGCGCGTGTTGCAGCAGCTGCCGAGTCACGTTCGCGTTGCTCCGAACAGGAAGGGGTACGGATTAGCCCGAAACATGTCGAGCTAAACTCGATTTAAGACGAGAGTTAACCGGGTCAATATATTTAATATAGCCCGAAGAATTGCGAAACTGAAGTGGCAGTGGGCGGGGCACATTGTTCGCAGGACTGATGGCCGATGGGGTCAGAAAGTTCTCGAATGGCGACCGGGAGACGAGCTGTCAGTAGGCTCCTACAAGATGGAGCGACGACTTGGTTAAGATCGCGGGATCGCGGTGGATGTAGAAAGCACTAGACCGGTCTGAGTGGAGAGCCTTGGGGAAGGCCTAAGCTATGTCCAGCAGTGGACGTCTTTCGGCTGACATGATGATGATGATGATCTTTAAGTACAAAGCGTGTATTTTCTATTTAACCCCCGCCGCAAAAAGAGGGGTGTTATAAGTTTGACCGCTATGTGTGTGTCTGTGGCACCGTAGCTCTTAAACTGGTGGTCCGATTTGAATGCGATATTACAAAGCAGGTTTTCTAGCGATAGTTCTTAGCCATGTTTGATCAAAATCGGTTCAGCCGTTTTTGACATATTGAACTTTAAAGTGACAATGGGGTTTTCCATCTTTTTGTTGGTTAGGTTATACGAACACAAACAACTCAGACGCTTGCAATTAATTTTAAGCTTAACATTAACTACCACATTGCAATTGCCACGACAATAATACAAATACCACGCGAAAACAAGTAACATTATAGTGACAGACAAGTGTACATATAAATATCACAGATTTCTTTAAGATCTTTAAACAAATCAATAAAAAACCTCCGACTTTGTCACTTAAAAGATTAATATCTGGAAAACAGCTGAGCCGATTTTGATCAAACATGGCTTAGAACTATTGCTCGAAAACCTGCTTTGTAATAAAAAAAAAACTGCATTCAAATTGGACCACCAGTTCAAGAGCAACGGTGTCACAGACACACATACATAGTGGTCAAACTTCTTTTTGCGTCGGGGGTTAAAAACCAAGCACGTTGTCATCACGATCATATATCTCTGTTAGCCCATTAGTTCGTTTATTCCTTGGGCGTTTATTCAATAACACCCGCAAATCATTGAAGCCATTCGTCAAATTCACACGCGATTATCGCCCTTGTGCCATATCGCTAATGGTTCAATTAATTTTGACAAATCACATTTTCTGTCAACGCGACACTGTAATGATTGGCGTAGATTGGTTTAGATTTAGGAATCATTTGATAAAGTCTTGTCAATTCTTGTCGTATAAAAAACAAGTAGGTATTTATTTTAGCTGTCTGTACGTGAATTTGTAGTTATTTAGATATATTTTTTCATATTAACGTAAAAACATCACAACAGCACAACTTACAAATATTCGAGGAAGAACTAAAGTCGTCGACATAGCTCAAATAATATGCAAAGGGAGGCAACTTAAATTGGCAAGGGCAGGCCACATTTTACAGATAACCGTTGGGGGAAAAATCCTCAATAATCCTAGACCTATATCGAACGAGACCTATCTCCATATCGATGTCGGCAGCCGATCGTAAAATTCGCCAGATCACAAAATTCCTAGGCATATCATGAAATGGCGTCATTTCATGAATTGGCTAAGGGACATCCGCCATATCGTTGAAAACGCACCGGTTAACGATTTGCCTAGTGAAGTTTAGGCAGATCATGAAATTCCTAGGCATATCATGAAACGCCGCCATATCGGTTCTGGCATTTCGCCAACCGCTGTCCCGGCACGCTCGCTTCGCTTGCTCGGCTCGTGCGTTGTGGTCACAATTCACGATATGCCCGGTATACTAAGAGCTAGGAATATCGACGAATGCGTTACTCTAATCGATCTGCCGTATTGTTTCTCAGGCACATCGTGATATGCCTGGCCAAGTTTTAGGCATATCATGAAATGGCGCCAATTCGCGATCGTGATCTGGCGGATTTTATGATCGGCCGCCAACATCGATATAGGCTTGTGTTAATAATGTGTCTAATATTTTTAGATATTCTAATTAACGGATTACTTAATTGCATATTTTTTTAAGAATTTAGCCTATTAACACGCCTACACATTTTCAAACCTTATTGAAGCTTTATCTACATAATCTTCTTCTATATAAATAAAAATAAATAGTAAAAGGTGTTGCTAAGCGCAAAACTCGGGAACGACTGGATCGATTTCACTATTTTTTCTTTTCTTATGGTCGGTATTGTCAGGAGAAGGTTTTTATGTGAGAAAATTTAGGAATATTGAAACAGGGGAAAAGCTAAACAGCTAGTAATTAAGAATTTTATTTTTGGATAAAATTTTATAACATTTTTTTTATATGTACATGTCGTGTACATTAGCATCACATTCTTAAAAAATATATAAAGGTATCAGCAATCTACATTTTTGCTTTTTGTATATTGGCGCAGGATTGTTCATTGGCTCAGCCAGATACCGTAGGCGTTTTGGCCGCAAACATTGGCCCCAACACAACAATAGGGTCAGATTGCTGGCGGTACGCTAAATAATTAATATGAGATCTTGCGCCGCCTCTCGCATTAAAAGTGGTTCCAGGATATTATTAACATTACAGCTAGACTGAGCTAAGGCGTTTTGTTATTAAAATTGTCTCAAGTTTGATAATAATCGTAGCGTTCAAGGAAGTTAGAATCATTTTCGCCAACTGCCGCGTTCTCGAATGATTACACTTATTAATTTATTTGACAAATACTTATCTCCATCTCTATTGTGTACTATTTTAACTGGCCAGAATCTAATTTATGACCCTCTCTACCAATATCAGGCAACACCACACATTTGCAAACACAAAAGCAAGATTACGAACAGCGCCATCTCTCGTCGAGTTCCGAAACTACCCACCAATACCAAATAATCGAGCATTCAAAACCAGTTCAATCTGTTTTATTTACAGTAGCAGTACAAGCTAAACCGGACTGCGCTTGGCCAATATACCGTCTCGGTTGAAAGGTCGTATACGCCAGCGTTTGCAATGTTTATACGCCCTTATGGAACAAAGGGGGTTTAGTCTAGCGATGTAGCATGTACGATAGCCGTCTGAAGGAAATAGCGGCCTAAGGGGGGAAGGAGGGGTGGTAAAAGCCTCCCCGCAGTAGTATCTGATTTCTAAAGACCTAACAATAACCATTTTGTTTGATTCCGACCGAGTCGGGGTTTTGCGGAGGTTTTTTAATTAAATTACTGTCTTTCGAGATAGTTTTGTAAAACTTGTGCTGCGAGTTTCTTAGAATTGCAATTTAATGATGGCAATTTTTTTTTGATGACATGTTTGGTTACTTATAATTTTATTCGGGAAATTGTACGATAAGTATATTTAGAGTGTGGTGAAAAGCCAGTACATTAAATTAACCAGTTTTATATAATTTTTACTAAGGTACACGTAACACAAATCGATCCTCGGAAATAAGGTATAAGTAGCACAAATAGGGCATCAGATATGCTGTCGTCGGTTCACGCTACTTGATTGATGCCTTCATTGTGGTTGCGATTACTAAAGTGGCGTGGAAGCAGTAGAGTAGCTGGAGCCAGTAGCGGCTTTAGGGTAGGGCGTGGTGGGGCGACCGCCCAGGGCGCCGGACTTAAAGGGGCGCCTGAAGCCTGTACCTTCTAGAAAATTCCCAAACGTTTGGAGCCCAAATTCAAATTCAAATGATTTATTCAGTAAATAGGCCGCAATGGGCACTTTTACATGTGATTTTTTAAACTACCAGCGCTTTCGGAAAGACCATCATTGCCAAGAAGAATGCGCCGCAAGAAACTTGGCAGAAAGTCATTTTTTCATAATAATATAATTACAAATAAAATACTTAAAAAGTATATTATACAATTAAAGAGAAAAAAATACAAAAAATAATAATAATAAAAATACAGGAAATCTCGCCCAGGGCGCTGGAAGTGCTAAAGCCGGGTTGTGGTTGGTTAGTGGTGATGGTCAGTATTGCCAAGTAAACACGACCACATCATTTTATTATGCGATAGTGATATGACTGGAGATTTGTCAAAAATTATGCGCAAGGACGTTGTTTCACTCTCCATGAGTTATCGTTAGTAAAGCCGTGAAACACGGTAAAAAAATATGACAAAAAGCAAAAACCCGACTGCCTTAAAAAACTGGATAAAAAGTAAAAAATAAACCTAGACTAGTAGCTCTGTTAAATCGGAACGCATTACTGAGAATTTGAGCCAGCCACGATTTCAAATGAGTTTTGACTGTTGAGCTCAAGTTACTTAACAGAGTTAGGTTAGCACCAATATCTGACACAACAAGCGTGCATAAATATCTGATACGACTCTATTTCTAGGGCCGGAAGGACGTGTCAGATATTTTTGCACGCTCCGCTGTGGCAGATATTAATGATGGTGACTGTACATACTATTTTTTTATCTATTTACTTTTTATGAAATGTTTTTGAGATTTTGGACATTGCGCGTTAGATCGGTTTTACGATGCCGCAGACAGATACGCTACATAGGTTAAAATTATAACACCCTTCTTTTTATGTCGGGGACAGAGAGCGGAGTTTTCATGGCATTTTTTGACCTTGTCATAGTGATTTCTCACTTATCGACTCTAACTAAATGATGTCGTTATTAGACTTTAGATTGTCGTAAACTTATCATGTTTGTAGAGCGTTCTTTATCCGCATACAAATGGATATTTGACTGTAAAAGAAGTAGTTTAAAACCGGAAAATATGAAAATAAAATCACTATTTCTTTTATAGAGACAGTAATGGAACACTTATTAACATTAACGACACAAGAATTTAAACATGAAATTGAAAAAAAAACTGAACTTAAATTTTTAAATTAGAAATTGTTATCCATTCATTGTTCATTGCATATTATGACTATTTCACATTTTCAACTGCTCGAAAGCTAATTGGAAGAGATCGCTCTATAACTTAAGACCGCCTATTGTTTACCACTCCTTTTAATCTTCTTTAGTACCTATGTTGTGTATCGATATAAATGTATGTATATCGGAAGTCGACAAGCGAGAAGTCACTATGACAGGCCAGGTCAAAAAATGCCGTGACAATTCCGCTCTCTGGTCAGGGGTTAAAAAGTTTAGACGATGATTGACAGTTAAAATAGGCTAACCTGAAATAATTAATTTACCCGTTATAGAAAAGATTACGCCACTGATCGGGTACTCAATAACGGTATAGGTTAAACTGGGACAAGGACGGACTACTTGACATACGAAGTGATTTGGTATGTCCGACCTTTGAGGAATTTCCTTACCTACTCGTATATATTTATTAATGTTCTAATGGCGGTAGTTGTTTACGAGTCAATAGATCTGGGAATTTTGCTGAATCCCATTCTATTAATCTAACTAATATTATAAATGTTAAAGTAACTCTGTCGGTTTGTTGCGAACTGACTTCAACGCAATTTGGTATGGAGTTTGAGACCCCGGGAAGGGCATAGGATAGTTTGAGACCCCGGGAAGGGCATAGGATAGTTTAAGACCCCGGGAAGGGCATAGAATAGTTTTTATCACGGAAAATTGTATAGCCTGCTAGATAGCGATAAATAAATTATTTGTTGAGCGGAGTGGCGGGCAACAGCTAGTATTATAAATGAGGAAGTTTGTGAAGATAATTGGATGTTCAGATATTCAATCATTTTAGGTACTCAATCACGCAATAAGGGCTGAACGTATTTAGACTAAACTTGACGTACAGACACAAAGATCTGGATTGAGATATAAGATATTTAATATCTCGGTAATGTGTTTGTTCAGGTTTACTAATGTTTCGGCGAATAACGTTTGGCAACCTGTTTCATTTCGGACCTTTTCATTTCCCAACTGTTTAATATTTCTGAAACTGTAAATATTTTAGGATTTTTATAAAACTAACCTAACCTAAAGGGTTTTACACGATGGCCCTGAAATAAATCCTGAAATATTTACAGTTTTAGAGTTTGCAAAATGATAAGTTGCGAAATGAAACAGGTTGCCAAACGTTACGTTGCGAAAAGGCAGTGCCCGGTTTGTTCATGTTCTCGTGGGATACTATTTTAATTTTAAACGAGAACAGAGGGCGTTGTCCAAGAACGCTGAAGTATCTCGGCTGTCACGATGACTTGGTAACTTCGTCTGCAATCAACAGATGGCGTTGTTCGAGCGTACTTATACTTTTAACATGTGCGGTAGCATCTTTCATAATCATTTATCTTTCTCAAAAACACTACTGAACGACGATACTAGTCCTGCTAACATGTGCGTAGTGGAATTCACCAGAAAAAATAAATAAAACAAAACGTAGTTTAAAGCGACTTAGAAACCCGTTTAACTTCTAACAATTGAGGCTACCTTAAACTTGGCGAAACCACCGCCCAATGTATAAAAAACAACAAGACTAGCAGATCAAAATAACAGCTATATTCTCTAACACCCGCACCGAAAACACACGAAAAAATCCATTACGCAAAATGAAACGTTGAAGGGGTGAGCGAAAAATACTTACTCATTAAAAACTTTTCAACGCTTAATGAAAATCTTATTGAACCCTGCAGCGCTGCAGCGGGGGGGGTGAGTTTAGGGGTGGAGGGGAGGGCCTGAAATGGTCCGACTAAGTGTATTACGGCCGGATCGCTGCCTTTGATTCGTCACATCAAAGAAGATCTCGTTCGTTCGTTGCTAAATCGAATCAGATCGGCTTTGTTTCCAACTCCGGTAGGTAAATTTGTAAAAGGATAGTTTCTACGTTTCAGAATAAGATTGCAAATAACAATTTTATTGCCGTCTGTTGGAGTGGGTGACGGTTTTATTTTTGTTTCTTCTCACGTCTGCGATTGTTAGCTGCTGACTGGGTTATGGATATTGTGTAAATTTTACCGACATTTGAATGAAGATAAGTGTGTGTTGAGCCGGTCCCTTTTGCCACAAGCAATAAATATGTTTTTTTTTATTCGGCTGGATGGCAAACGAGAAAGTGGGTTTCCTGATGGTAAGAGATCACCACCGCCTATAAACCAACCTAGAGGCCTAAGATGACTCTCCACGCCGAAACACAACAGTGCAAGCACTGCTGCTTCACAGCAGGATTAGCGAGCAAGATGATAGGTAGATGTTATTTTATTTTAGTGTTTTTTGTGGCAATATATTTTTTTTCTTGCTTTCTTTTTTTTTGACTTCGGAGCATTTACCTGTCTGTTTATGCTAACTTGTCCTACTAAAGTCTGGAATTAATAAACCGATTTGAAAAATTATTTCAGATGGAAAGCTACACTATCCGATATTAACATATACTTTTTAACCCAGGCCACTGCCAAGCTCACAGCTAGTACATTAGGGTGCAATTATTTTTTTCGGGCAATTATTACACGAAATGGAATGAATGACAATAACTTACGACTTGATAATTCGTGCGCTTATGTAAATCTTTCTATTGCCGCAACTTCACCTGCAAATAATTTGTATACCGCGTATCCTCGGGAGCTATACAATGTTTCAGGATGAAACCTAACCTATGTCCTTATCTAGGTCCATGTCGATATTCATTATGATCGGTAAAAGCTAACATAGCCATTTTCGCGTTTATTAGTAAGGATTACATGAGGGCATGAATTATCACGTCGTAATTTACTGTTGTACATTCCAGGTCGACAAATAGTTGGTATTATATTAACAGCAGTCTTCCATGATTTGCAACCAAAAGAACAAGTTACATAAACACGGATTGGATAAGAGTTCCAAACTGCACAAGTACAAACCCACCTAATTTATATTTTAAGCCGCGCAAGTCCGAACCAATTCACCGATGCAATTCCAAAAGTTAATCCAGACTTTGGCCCCGCGCTAACTAAACCAATATACCTTATTTCTTTAAATTACACTTTGGCTTATATAAGAGCACGTGACTGGAGGAATTTTGGCAGCGACCGGCTGGATGCGCATTTGGTTGAAAAATGTTGTTATTTCTTGGAGTTGCTAGGAGTTACAGATGCAGTGAATAATCCGTTACCATCGTGAAAATTTTGAATACGACTACTTTCGAATGTTGCCGACGTGCCTATGAAATTGTATTAATAAGTGACACGTTTGTAATTGGTAATTGTAATTAGGTTAATAAATAAGAGCGTTTTCACATTATCCGATCCGATATCGGTATCGGACGACGATACGATATCGGAGCCGACACCGATATGTTGACGGCACCATCGGACGCCCGTGGGCTGTCGGACGATAATGTTTGTATGTGTGTTATGCGTGTATCTAAATTGTCTCTGTGTGCGCAGAGCCCGATGCGTGCCGGCCATGATGAGAAAACAGCACATGGTGTCGCCCATCGTTGTCCGATACTGATATCGGATCGGATAGAGTGAAAACGCTCTAAGGGTAGGTACTTTACATGTACTTTATTTATTAGTGACAATGTCAAACCACGAATGTGAAGTATATCACATTGAGATTGAACCCATGAACAAACTACTTACTACTACTAAGTAGAGCGAACGTTGTGCTATAAAATTGTTACATATAAGTGTTATATCGTCGTTGTTACTGTAATACCGCGTAACTAGCTTTTTCCATAAGGTACAATTTTCATTGTCAGAACAGTACCTACAATGTTAGTACTGTTCTGAAAGTAAAAATTATACCTTATGGAAAAAGCTAGTTACGCGGTATTACAGTAACAACGACGATATAACGTTATAAAACATTTGAAAATACGACGAAACGGTTCGAGAAAAGGTAGGTAGTGTCTTCTTTTTTTTTCATAAATAAAATAACAGTTCGTGTCACTGTTTTTACGGGGACAATTACTATATCTAATGTTAAAAAGTCAACGGTCAAAATATCGAAAGTAGGTTACGTTAGGTTAGATATTTTGACCGTCGATATTTCAATTTTCGATATTCAGATACGTGCCCATTTTGACATTATGGTAGCTTACAGAGTGCCGGCTATTCGTGGTCGTTTGTTCACGCTAGCCATTTACAATACTGTAACAATCTAAAACACAAATTAATCTAACCCGTTCCGATTTTCCACCCCTCTTCACAGCTTAACCCGTTGACCGCCGATCGAAATTGTTTTCACAATCGGCGGGCCTGGCCGGCGGCCCAGTTCAGTACGTGGCGGGCCTACCAACCTGCTAGCACTAGGACCACTGCCAACTTGTCGTTACTGCCCTGTGTTTAGATTTCTTCGATTTAATTTAACGGGTTCCGTGCTCGGAAAGTGCTCGATAGCTCGAACGGGAAGGGAATATTAAGGAGGCCTCTTGCTAGGCTGTTTCTAGTGCCAAATACTTTGTACTGCTTGGTGTTAAATGGTAAAACTGAGCGTGAACTGTGTTAAAAACGACATTTGGAAATAACATCTTGTACGATGTAGTTGGTTGGTTCAGGTGTTTTGTTTTCTGAAAAAATAGTTTTAGCCGAATTATCGAGAGATCCTCATTTTTATGGCAATTTTGAGCTGTATAATTCCGATTTCTGTTAATAAGTAACATCACATTAATAACCTAACCTAACCAACAAAAAGTTGGAAAACCCCGATTATGTCACTTCAAAGTTCAATATCTCAAAAACGGATCAACCGATTTTGATAAAACATCGCTAGAAAACCTGATTTTAAATAAAAAAAAAAACGCATTCAAATCGGTCCACCCGTTTAAGAGCTCCAGTGCCACAGACAGACACACACAGACGCACATAGCGGTCAAACTTATAACATCCCTCTTGTTGCGTCGGGGGTTAAAAATCTATAGGAGAGTGACGTTTTGACAACCTATAAAAAGTACATCAATGAGAGTTTTTGCGTTTGTTTGCTAATTAACCTGTCCTAAACTGTCTTTAATAATCGATATTGTAACGGATAGCTCACGTCTTAAATCGAGTTTAGCTCGACATGTTTCCGGCTAATTCGTAGCCCTTCTTCATAGGAGCACGCGACGTAAGACGTGAGTTATCCGTTACGATATCATTTAATATGAGTGAGTCTCACGTTAGTTTCATGTTCAAAATTGGTAATCGAGCTGCTACAGGTAGGTACTGTAGTTAGGTGCATTTACTATTTGTGACCCATAGAGCAGAGACGGCTATGTGCTCCGTGAGCAAAGCAGTCATGCCATTGAAATAATCTACCTAGCGGAAAGTAGCGAAACTGGTCAGGCTTAAAATCAACTAGCTAGATTAATAGTACCGCCAGCCAACTCCCGAGGGCGTAGCAAAAAACCTATTGTTTTTTTCCCAGTCTCGCTCTACTCTCCGTCAGTGGGCACCATGAGCGTGGTGTAGAAAGTTCTAGAAGGCGGAAGTTTGTTTGACTTCCGCCCAGTTTTGCACCTAGTAACAGCGGACGAATTTCTACTGCTTCTTCGCCACGCAGCCGTAGAGAGCGGTCACGTTTGAGTGGCATATGATTGCTAGTTCATCCGCGCGGGTAAATATAGTGATAGTGATAATATATCGCGTCATTGTATTAAGTGTAGTTATATTATATTTGTGTTCCTTGTGGAAAGATATTACAGTGATTCACATAGCTATATTTTGTTTTGCTACTAGTCCCTCAGCGCTAGTACCTACAGGAAAAAGCCCATAAGGCCAGCCACAGAGGCGTCTGTACCTATAGTGCAGGGTGTGCGTTGCACACGGGCGCAGCGGTGTTAGGGGCGCCGGCGCCGGCCGCGGCGCTTTGTACCTATTCCATTTTGACCGCGCGCTTCCTAGATGGCGCTAAAGTAATAATTGCACACGGGCGCTACATGGGCTATAGACGCCACTGCAGCCACTGTGCTCCACACTATTAAAATGTACCGTTAAAAAATGCATCATCTGCCACAATGGGCTGCATAGGAAGCTTTAATAAATAAGCGAGCGCGATATGGCTCCGGTGGGATATTCGGGCCCGCTTGGATTTATCGAGTGCACTGGGAATGGAAAACTGCGGTTAAGTAGGTCATTGATACATTTTTAAATCGATAGCCGAATTTTGAATATTTAATCCCTCTAAGGCCTTTGCCCAGCAGTGGGACATAATACAGGCTACATAAAAAAGCCGAATTTTGAATATTTAATCATGGTTAGTATAACTGTTAGTACAAATTTAATAAAACGTTTATTTGGTACTTGTAAACTCACAAAATTACACACTTGGCCGGTTTTTACAAGCTTTTCTTTAGCTTGCCCTGTTTATTATTTCTTTATTTGTTTATTTTATTGGGGTCAAATCTTGGAAGCTAAATTTAACCCACTTTCAGCGGTCCAGTTGACTTGAAATTTGACATACTTATGTAAATTTGGTGACAATACAATAATCTGGTAGTGACATCTTTGCGGTCCTGCCAGGATCGTCTCCGCTGGAGGAAACTCCTCAATGGTTATAAGTACCGACTTGAAATTTGGTACAGTCAACAAAAAGTACAGTCAGCAAAAAAGCTTGTACTAAAAATGATTTTTTAACAGAAATATATTTCTTAGCTGTGGTCGGAGTAAAATAAGTACTTCAAGAATATGTTTGTACTTGAATTTCTTTTTAAACTGTTCCCCGTTAAAGCCGCGTCTTCAGGTCCCGGCTGAAAGCAATGATGTAATATTCACGTCAAGACGAAGCGGGTAATCTGCTGTGTAAGGCGTCCTGCTGGTTCACGAGAGATTTCGTTCAAAACTTACGCGTCAAAGGCAATAAAATGAAATAATCCCTTATGAAACGGTTTGTTAGGATCACTAATAGTCTGTCCGTCTGTCAATATCATGATAAAAAATACCTGAGCCAAATTTCTCATTTAGTATTTATATAAGGTAGGTACCTAATTATAGAAATGCTTGGAAAATACAAGCTACTAGATGAACATATGATTGCTCGCAGGCGAAGTGGAAAAAAATGTTTTACTAACCCCATTTTACCCTCAGAATACCTAAAAACTTGCCTACGGCTCAGGTGGATATAAATATCTCGGGTGAAATGGCGCACTTTATGCACTTGTTGTAAAATCTACTATGTTTTCCATGGAACTACTATGAAGTAATATTTTTTAACTTATTTTTTGCTGACTACGGAACAATTAGGTTGCGAGTCCGACTCACACTTATTCAGTTTTTATTCTGTCATTAGAACACCGTTTTAAAACGTCAATTACGTTTCCTGCGACTGCAAACGCTGCAGTACAAATATTCGAGCAAACATTTTTAAGCACAAATTAGTTTCGTTGAGCGTTCTGTATTTAGGCGCGTGCTTGTGTCAGATGTGTCTCTTGTCAGCTGCATCATGAGGGCGAGTCTTGGCCGGAACAAGGCAAAAGCTACAGCGATAAGTACTTAAAATCAGATACGATGTGGTTACTTTTTATACGAACCATTGGTGCAGCTACGTTTGTTACACAAACATGTTTTTAACGCGAATTTTTTAAAATAGTTTTAAAAAATCAAAATCAAAAATCTTTATTCAGGTAAACATGAAATAATACTTTTAAATAGGACCGGAATTTCCTAGTAAGTGAATATACACCTGTGTCAGGAAATCCCGCTCCTCCACAATGGCAATAAGGTATTCAATAAATATTACCCGAAGTAGACGTAAATAACATGCATTAATTAGTTACATTTCATTTACAGATTTTAATGATATTTTTCTTTAATTATTTATATTTAATCTATATTCTATATTCTTATTTATTTACTATAATAACTGTAAGTGCTGTGCTGTGTGTTTGTTATGGATCAATTGTTTTCGCAAATTATAAAAAGAGAAGATCTATGATACTTAAGATCCAGTATGTTGCAGTTAATTTTGATCCATTTCACAGCAATGTCAGTAGTTGGCGTCAAATAAAACCTATCCTACAGAAACCTGGTGACTATTTTAATATAAATTTTATGGCGAGCTAAATACACCAGATGCTGATTCTAAGTATAGTCTACGTGAACAAAGTTTTGTAGATGACTTGGTTTCATGTTGGTTGTAGGTGATCGAGTTATAATAATATATTGTGGCAAACATTTGGACACCTATTCCATTTTTATCGCACGGTATTTCAACTACAAATTTAAGTTTTTTGATTCTTATATCTATGTTCGTACCTCTATAATTTAAATGTTTTTTTTTGTTTTATGATAAATATTATAATCACGATAATCCTACTTGTTTCAATAAGAAGTAATTAAATCGCTGAACACTTTTAACTTACACTCCAGATATTATTTGAGTCAACGAAATAATTGCAAGCGTACATTCGGCGATTTTGGCGCTCAGCATTCGGCTAACAAGAGACGTTAGCCGAATAAATTGTATGCTCTTTACATGACACATGCAACTAAAGCATTCCAGTTGGCTTATAGCAAAATTATCTTAGCTTATTTCCATTGTCACACGTATAAATCTAGAGAACAGGGCATATTAGGCAAAGCTCTGCGCAGGGGGCGACACTGACGCAAACCTCCATAACAACGTCAGTTCTCTTATGGAAAGAATTATAATAAATATGTTAGAAGAAAATAATACATAGCAGTTAAAATAAAACTAACCTAAACTTAAAATACCAACATAAATAAGGACAAATAACAATAATAATGAGAACTAAAACAAATGATTTAAACCAGACCCCTTAGGCAACCGAATGTGCTAGCAGCGTTCCCTCTTTGAAATCCATCCCATCCCAGCCTATATACGTCCCACTGCTGGGCACAGGCCTCCTCTCAGTATGAAAGGGCTTGGGCCATAGTTCCCACGCGGGAACTACTAGGCTAATTCTTTGTCCGAGGAAGTCGCCAGCTCTTCGGTCCCCTGTGATGTCTACTAACCTCTTCGATATTTCTCTGTAAAGTTTCAGTGCTAGGACTCCTATATTTGGTAGATTTTTTATTCCCATTTATGTTCTAAGCTTTTCAGATTTTCACTCATAACTGCCAAGAGATTCGAGACTTAGGGGCTGTTTCACCATCCATTGATTAGCGTTAACCGACGGTTAAATGTGAAGCCGTCTCCGTCTATTCGAACAAAACAAATAGAGACGGCATCACACCTAGCCGCCAGTTAACACTAATTAATGGATGGTGAAACAGCCCCTTAGTCTTCTTTTTATACGCTAACATTATTTTGACGTTTCAGCCACATTGTAATAGCTCAGGTCATGAGTAGATAAAAACAAAATTCGTAGGTTCATAGTTTTTTGTTTATATTTTACTAGCGGACCCGGCAGACGTTCTCCTGCTCGAAAAAACACCACATTCAATTTATGATATCATACCAATAACAGCGCCATCTAGCGGGTCCAATTTATTTAAATACGTTCTTTAATTTGAGGGAAGAGTTTACCATATCGACGGGATGAACATTAAACGTTTGACAGTTACGAAACGCATGAACATTTTGTACGGAAAAATGTTTTTCCTTTTATTTTATTTTTTCGTCATTTTCACAATGTTTTTAATACTTATTATCCTATTCCTGACGAAGAAAAATCCAAAAACACAAAAATCATAAAAAATGGTCCAGCCCTTCTTGAGTTATAAATGGTGTAACTAACACGACTTTGTTTTATATAAAAAAAAAAAAATATAGATATCTAAATTTTTTTTTTACAATACAAATATTTGCGTGAAAAATTGGAATGTGTATGTTCTCGTGTCTTTAGGTTTAATTTGTATTTAGCAGCATATTTACCTAAAACAAAAGTTTTACTCACTTTAGAACTAGTAAATTGGCACCCATTGTCCCATAATATCTATTTATCACTAAATATCAACTCAACACCGATCGTCAGAGTGACCTGATACTGATCTGAACTGGTAGCCTAGGCCTTAGAACTTACAACTGTTTACACTCCACGATCGACCAACTCCACTATATTATTACACCCTAAACTCCAACAAACCAACAAAGCTTATCAAAACAAGCTAAATATTATCTTTCCGAATTACAAAGTCTTCGTAACAAACAACATTGTTTTCTGGTACTATCGCCGAAGCGTTCCGAGCAATTACCTTTTACCACCCCCTACCTTTTACTACAAGTTTTTGTTTCACCGTGCTACGCTGCTACGCGTCGTAGCGATGTAACGGTGCTACGCTTTTCGTAGACGTCGATGCGTGCTTTATGCTTGTGTGCAAGGTATTTATAGGTGTGTGGTACACTGTGTTAAGGCAGTGACATCGTAGGTGATATAGAGCGGAAAAAATCTGGCTCTCAAATTTTTTGCCGCTGAGTATATCAAGTTTGATTTCACACAGAAAGTGACAGAATGTCATCTTTAGTGATAAAATGAAGATTTCAGAAAATTGTATTCGTTAAAGGTAATAATTGTGATATTCGCACTAAAGCTACATATTTGTACTCGTAAGTAAATAAAACTTAAGGTTCTGGTACACATGCTATAATGAGCGAATTCTACCTACTAGTATGTCTGTTGAAGTGCTCGTATTACGCTCGTATAAGCAGGGAGAATGGTAAAGTATCTGTCTGTTATTCGAAGAGCGAGCGTAAGTTTAACGGAGGCAGAGGCGGAGGTGAAGGAGAAAGTTAGGGTTATAACGGAGGCCTTAGTGGAGGCGAAAGCGCATGCGGAGGCAAAGAGCTTTGCTGAGATGGAGGTTAACGAAGAAAAAATCGAAGATGAAAGTGGTTGCTTTAACGTTTCGATCACATTGCAGCTGTCGTGGCGACTAGTAAACAAAACTAGCACATTTCTCACACATTTTAGTTAAGACTTAACCAACCATTTTAACGCGTGTGAAAGTACCGCACCTTTTAATAAAAAATATATCTAAAAAACGCGGCAAGTAAAGAGAAAAGGTCCATATCCGAAGCAAGTGAAATATATCACCGAGATACACAAGTATATGCTATAAAATGCGGAACGGAAAGGAATAGCTGCAGATGGTGGAGTTAACTAAATTTAAAAAAGAATTCGAATCCAGGTGTAATGGTGCGCGAGATATTTACAATCGCCTTTGCCGCTCGATATTTTAGCGGGTGTGCATGTAATAGACCATTAGGTGTGTGTGAAGAGTTTTGTCAAAAGTGTTTCTTATGTAATGGGTTTGGGATCAAAAAATAATTTAAAGCTTTTTTCTAAAGTATGTAATTTGTTTATCGAGCGGTCTTGTCTTAAAAATAGTTTCCCCTTGAGTAATAAAACAGAACCGCTTCCAACTGAAGTAATTGCAGGACTATGGGGAGGCCTATGTCCGATAGTGGTCGTCCGACGGCTGATGATGAGAATGAATAAAACAGTGGATAAGAATTGTGCGAATATTATACCAAAAAAAAGTATTTGGCTCTAAAACAGCTTAACAAATTTGGTGTGTGTCTACATGACAGGATTTTAGGAATAGAGGTAGCTTACTTTTATTCCCTATATTCTTACGGGAGTTAATGTACGCGTATTGAAATACCAACCGCTCAGTCTGTAGATATGTGAAGGATTTTTTAGCGAAACATTGATGAGGACAACACTTAGAATTATTGAAATGTTCACATGAGTGAAGTTGGAGATAAATTCCAGTTCATCGCAATTTCCTTTAAGTAACTAAAAAGATATTACATATTTAATGAATACAAATATACAATACAATACAATACAAATATTCTTTATTGCACACCATAAAGCAGTAAAAAAACTTATAATATAAACACTTACATTCACGGTAGACAATAGGCGGTCTTATCGCTTAAAAGCGATCTCTTCCAGACAACCATTTGGGTACAAGAAATTATATATGTTACAAAAATAGGTGGCGGAAACAGAAACAGAAAATAAAAACAAACAAAAAATCAATAACATTAAAATAAATACAAATGAAACAACTATATAAATACATACATGCAATACTATACAATACATAAACCACTAACATAAAACAGCAATATAAATTAACAATAAGGCCGTAATGGGAGAAAAAGGATAAGAAATTAGGAAACGTATCACTTTCAGTATTAATATTAAGTTGTTTTTCTGTACCTTGAGCGCACACGGATAAGTTTGTAGTAACTTTTTACTTGTAACGCGAGGAACTTAATCCAAGTAAGATTACAATTAACTACTTAGCAATCCAGTGTTGAACCGAAAACCACTAAGCACTTAATACCGAACTCATAAAGTATCTACTTTTAACTTTATAATTGAATAAATCTCTACTTAAGTGCCCATGAAACTTTTAACACTGAGATTAATATTTTAATTATCTCGTTCTGGGGATAATAAGACTCAATTCGTCGATAACTTCGGGAAGATTCCTGAAATATGGGCCAATTAATTAGGGAGGAGTGACGTCACGCTTGACAGAGGACCACTCGATGCTTCGAAGACTCAATTGCTTGACATTTGCTTATGTAATTTATACATTATATTTAATAGATTATTTTCGAGAAAGAGAGATAACACAGATAAAAGAAACAAGAGTTATAATTGTAATTAAAACAAGAATTTGATTAACAGTAATCGATCAATTCAACGACTCGTAGATTTTTCTAACGGCATAATTCCATTACGGAACCTAATAGATATTTTGCTTAAACTCATGGCATCAGCATAGTTTTTTACCGTGGTGGTTCAAAAATATACACAATACCCGTTGAATTTTGTCCACATCATGACAATGGGCAAAGCTGAACAAACTCCATTGTAAATCAATAAAAAGGTCTATCGACCTTCGAGTCCCTCTTGAAATTAAAAGCTTGCATTTCATATTTAAAGACTAACTAGTCGTCGTTCCCCTGGCCACAGTCTCCTGCCTCCTTGCCCACAATTAACGTTCAAGTTTTCTCGCGAATGGAAAATAATTGCTATTGAGTTGCGACTCCTGATATCTGACGCAACGAGCGTAATTGGTGCTAAAATAGCGAATTCCCCTGACACCACTCCAACAGGGGAATGACAATTGGTTTTTAATTTCACCGTTTCGTAATAAGACCCCTTTTTCTGCTGCAGCAGTTTTTGCGTGATTTTGTTGCAGTCTAATTAGGTATTGTTGGGGTTGATTTATTCTTCGTTGTCCGAATTGGCTTTTGATTGCCTTTCTAACCGTTGAGTCGCAATTGATAAAGTAAGTTTCGAATAGTATACGGTTACTAAGGTTTTGGAGGAAAAAGAGAAAGAGAGAGTCAGAAAGAGAGAGATATTTATTAAAACATATTTGATACATAGAAAAATACATTAAACAACCTTGGGTATCACGGTAAATATAAGAGGCAGAGGACGCCGGTGGTAATGTGATGGACAATCGTATAAAAGAATTTGGCACGGATGCGACTGGATCCAAAGGCAACCCAGGATATGTGGATCTTGATCCCTGAAGAAAAAGAGAGCTGTTCCCGAAAAAGGACAAAGCCAGATAGAAGAAGAACACCAAGTATTGAAAAAAAAAACAAGTATGCGTCATTACATTATCTTATGTTCGTAGCTATAGTTGTCCATGATAGATTTAGGGCATCAACCACTCATTAAAAGAAGTTTAACGGTGGAAGTGTAAGAACACAAATAAGAAGTGTTTCACAATAAAATAACTAGTGTCAAATTGTATTATAAAGGGAAACGACTCCGCAAAACCAACAAAAGTATCCCCGTCTGTAGTAATAGCAGAGTTAAGAAACAAACAATTTATTTTACCCTTAATCAGCGTTTCAATTGACACGTGAAAATTTCAAAATGGCGTCTACAAATGAACCGTCTCAAGGCCCCGGCAAACTCTGGCGCGCCTCATAAAATATTATCAGAGTCGAGATTATTTGCAACAAATAAGAATAATTCCGAGCACTCGCGGGCAGGGTCACCATGGCGTTTTAAAATTCTGGAAAATCTTCTCTATGCACGAATTTTGAAAGATAAAAAAGAGAAATTCATTTTGGTTCCATCAGTTACAATAATAAGACTAAGGGGCTGTTTCACCATCCATTGATTAGTGTTAACTGGCGGTTAGGTGTGATGCCGTCTCTGTTTGTTTTGTTCGAATAGACGGAGACAGCATCACATTTAATCGTCGGTTAACGCTAATCAGTGGATGGTGAAACAGCCCCTAAAACTAACAATAAAACTAAGTTACGCGGTGACAGACAGGCACGGCAGGACATCAAAAAGGGCTTCCACTCAGCATGTGCAGCAACACTGGTTTTCTGTGCATGAATTTTGAGCAGTTTTGAGGAGGTGAAGTAAGTAACGTTACTAAGTTACTCTTTTTCCCGGGAAAATTTTGTTCTTTCTATGAGAGTGGCTCCAGAAATGGGATGTTTTAAATTGCTACATTTAGGGCCTGTTTCACCACTAGTCGACTAAGTTTAAGTGACGGATATCAGCGATGCCGTCTCTGTTTGTTTTGTCCGAATAAACAAAGACGGCATTACTTTTAACTGATACTTAAAGTTAGTCGACAAGACTTGTTGTGGTGAAACAGGCCCGAAAAAACTGTAACGTGATTAATTGGTTTACAGCCATTGCAAAGCAAAATAGCGAACCTACTGTGTTAAAAATAAAGTTGTGTTAAATACTTGTGATGTATACATATCATTTAATTATATTGTAAATCTGTTTAAAAAAATATCTCGTTGAGTTTCTTGCCGGATTCTTTTCAACGGAGGTTTTTTCGAACCGGTGGTAGTTTTTTTTTTGACATTCATAAGTGCTTGTTATGGCCTAAATTGAATAAAGATATTTTGACTTTGACTTTGACTTTGAAAAACACTGGAAATAGATAAGTAAATTATAGCTTGACTGAAATAGAAATTCAATATCAAAGGATTTTAGAAAATTCCTGCAGTATCCTTTTACTTAACTTTTAATCTATCGCAACTAGTCGTTGCATAATCAATTATATACTTAGATATTTAAAAAGGCAAAAGTATGAAGCAATGCATACTGTATTATGTGAATCTATGTCAAGTTAATTGACAACTATACAAAGCGACGTCGCTAACATAAAAAATAATATGATGAGATGAAGCTATATTGCTCGCAATTTAGTTACATAAATGTGTTACGCGTTCACTTTAATATTGCGTTGGTAATTTAACTGTAGGACTAGAGAAACCCTGTGAAATGTGGCATCAACTTCAGCTGTGTTTCCAGTCAGTTATGACATCGGCGCTTTCGAGAAAACGGTTTATCCATACTAATATTATAAATGCGAAAGTTTGTGTACTTGTATGTTTGTCCGTCTTTCACGTTGAAACGGAGCGACGGATCGACGTGATTTTTGGCATAGAGATAGTTTATGGGCCCGAGAGTGACATAGGCTACTTTTTATCCCGGAAAAATCAAGTGTGTTGTATGGGAGCCCCCCTTAAATATATATTTTATTTTATTTTATTTTTAAAGTGATTATACAAATAAAGATTTTTAGAATATTTCAAGGGTCTACCGGTTGCCGTTATTAATATTAAGCAAAAAACGGCAAAACAATCACGTTTGCTGTATGGGAGCCCCCTTAAATATTTATTTTATTCTGTGTTTAGTATTTGTTGTTATAGCGGCCACAGTAATACATAATCTGAAAATTTCAAGTGTATAACTATTACGACTCAAGAGATAGAGCTCTGTGACAGATGGACGGACAGACAAACAGCGGAATCTCAGTAATAGGGTTCCGTTGGAACACTTTGGGTACGGAACCCTAAAAAGGACTACATTTAACTAGTTACTGTTGAAATGGTGCAGCTTTTCTTTTGTCACTCACGCAGATACTTATCAGATCACCTTTTCCGTTAATTGATTGATATTAATTATTACGAACTACTTAAAACAAATAGTCGTCGTAACTAATTTGTTGTGTTTAAGCTAACTTATGAATCCGGCTGAAAATTCTCGCTCGTCTGGTCGCCTGGTGACCCTACGTCCGCCCCCTCACTTAATTACTAGATAACTTTGCAGTCATCGGCTCCCTCGGGTAAGAAGTAATTTTTACAAAAGTTTCATCCACTCCTACCAATTTGCCGCGTTTATGAAAACAATGCGGCTTCCAACCGAAATAATGGTGTCATTAGTAATTTTAAATTAGAATAAAAGATGGTTTTGTGAGACGGTTCGAGATATTTGACTGTTGACGTCATTACACCCGTACATAGAACCTTCACTTAATAAATGTTAGAATATCACGACGGTGGCTTAGCACGGAATAGTAGTAGCAACAGTAACTTATAATTAAATTCGTCTGACATCCTATTAATAGTTACCATTGTGAAACAAAATAACGATCAGAATAAAAGTATTTTAAAGACACTATTGCACCCCTTTAAAATAAAAAACCCCCTCTGAGGCTGAATGATGCTGTGTAAACACAATTAGAGCCAGTCCACGCAAGCGTAAGTACTACAGCTAAAAGTTTTTAGAAATGTAAATACAAAGAAATGCCGCTATCTCGAGTGGCTCCGAAGAAGCGAACAGGTCACTAACAACTCCTCATTAGTACGTCTCAAAGTGATCGAGGCAAAGCAATATTATCCAAACTACATGGACAAAGGAATCGAAAGTCAATTGGAGAAGAGTACCAATGGTTCGCGAAAAATGCTAACCTTTTGATATTTTTTTCTCCAACTCATTCCTCGCAAGTCAATGCCGTTGAAAGGTTAAACCAAACCATAAATACCTCCTTTTACAATTTTCGGTAGTAAAGCTTGAAGTAACTTGCCAGAATTCTAAAAAATGAAAAATTAGTGAGAATAAATGGTAGTACGTTTTAAACAATAGATAAAAATTGTCTCGTTAGGCAATATCCGTTGAACCTGGGTACGCTGACTAAGCTGTGGATAACAGGTAAGCTGTATTGATTATTGGAAGGTGCTTTTGTTAGATAGACTGGATACAACACTTACAATGAAATGTACTAGACGGTTGCTCCAAGTTGAACCTCGTTAAAATATATATTCTAATATTAAAAATGTATTTTGCCTGTGATATTATGCGGATAGATCATTTTCAGTTTCGTGATGACGTTATAAATCAAAGTAGAAGCTAATAAATTGAGTTCAAACTACACATATTGATCTGCTGCCCTTCTCAGTACTACTCCTTGAAACAACTGTCATTCAAACTAAACAATGGCGATACTTCAATCCAAGTACCTATTACCTTGACGAGTTTTTGCAAACTTGAACCGTGCATGGTTAATTGAAACAATTACTAGCAGCTCACGTACTAGCGCCGCGTAAACCTTCACATTACCCTCTTTTTCCGCGACAGTAAAAACTTTACACCCCGACTCTACATTTAATGTGAAGTGAGACGCGCGACAAATTAACAGAGCGAGTGAAAGAGACGGTCTAAACTACGGGTAAAGTAATAAAACGTAACTTGACAACTGTCAAAATTAGCTCGGTCCGTACAATGTCGGGTTTACTGCTATAGAATAACTTGAATTAAGTAGTGATAAAAATGTCAATCAATAAGTTTTTAGAGCTCTCGCAGTTGGAACTAATGTTACTTTGTACCGGGATTAAATTTTGGCATTACAAATTGAAACCAGTTATGGCGTTGTTACCCGCAACCATCTACGTCTTTGTTAATATACTATCCAGAAAACGTATGAATAAGCGATGCGTCGCGTGGGTTATGTCTGGTTCAAGTCTGGTAAGTTACTATAGGCTGTAGTATATTTGGTAATACAATACAGCATAGACGGCAAAAGAGAGAGATAACTGTTATCTTGAGAAACAGTTACACTTTAAAGGCTAGGGCTAAAAACTTAAAATTGACATTGTTGACAATAATAAACTAGGTTTGAATTATATACTTTATACAATTGATTAAATCCAACGAGATGAATAGATATGTTCACGATGGATGCAGGCGGCTTCCAACCGAAGCAACTAGAGCCCTCTGGGGGAGATCTATGTCCAACAGTGGACATCCTAGGGATGATAAAATTCAAAATTCAAATTCAAATGATTTATTCAGTAAATAGGCTTTTTACACGTCATTAAACTACCAGCGGGAAAGATCATTGAATAGATTGACATGTTTAAAACCTTTAAAACTATATTATACACGAAATGGATGTAGGGGCTTCCAACCTAAGCTAACTAGTTCAGTGGAAGTGGAATGCTTCACCGTCATAAATGTTCTGAAATATACATTTCAGGTCACCATTAAGCCGAAGGCAAGTTCACGTCTGCCGATGCTCATATATGATGATGATAACGAATTAACTAAACAGACCTTGATCAAATATCCACTACGTAAATAATATACATCAAGAAATATCCATAGCGAATGCCTCCATTTTAAAACACCTTACCCCCCGAAAGCCCCAAAAACTTTATTGTACCGGTTTATCTTCCACTTCCAACTTCGACGAAATAATATTATCCTTTCCCGGCCGATGTAAATACGTACAATTACAACGCGAAAAACTGTAAATGCGGTCAATTTGTTGAGACGAGTTTAATTAAATATGTTTATAGCTTTTAATTATGAGGGTCCTAAAGTTTCTGAACTGTTGTAGGGCTTTCTGTATCTGGGTGGAAGTTTAACTTCGGCATTACACTGTTGAGATGAATGCGGTGCAGGTCTATGGTTTTGAGTTTTGGGTTTGAGCTTTAGTATAGGTGTAGCAATTTTGATAACTACAACTGACAATTGATAAAATCTCCGACAGTTTTATTCACACAACCAATATGTCTGAAACGACTGAATATACGTAGATGATATATTGCTTAGGACCATTGCGATTAAGCTAGCTTTCTACAGTACAGTCAACTACAAAGATATCGATACGGCCAGTTACAAAAAAGGCAATAAAGTCGTGTATAGGTACATATTTTTATAAATTTAGCCTAGATCTAGAATGTTAATGTCGCTCGGGACTCGTCGGTTTCTTCGTTTTCCTGAAGATTCAAATGAGAATGATAAAGCAAACCGATCTTTTTTTCGAGTTCCGAATGACATTAGCAAACTAGTTTAACCCCTGTTTCAGCATTCATTGCTTAAATTTATTTGACGGATAAATGTGATGCCGTCTCTGTTTGTTTTCGTCGAATAGACGGAGACTGCATCACATTTATCCGCCAAATAGAAAATAATCAATGGGTGGTGAAATAGCCCCTAAGTGTACTAAACAAATATCGCGTTCAAATTGGCGTGTCTATTTTTAAGCTATAAGTATGATACCACATCACACAAGTGCATAGGTACACTTGTGACTAGTTGAGAGGTAATAGATCTAACATTATGATGGTTATTGTTTATTTAGGGATAGGTTTTCATAAAATCCATTTTAGTAATAACCTTAACTAGCTTGCTGCAACGACTTCACTCGCGTTATTTTTTTTTTTTGTGAACTATTTTAATGACACTATACTTGGTTTGGATAGGTATTTAACTAAATGTAAACAAACTTCAGCTGCCAGTTTATTTTTTATTCGGCTGGATGGCAAACGAGCAAGTGGGTCTCCTTATGGTAAGAGATCACCACCGCCCATAAACATCTGCAACACCAGGGGTATTGCAAATGCGTTGCCAACCTAGAGGACTAAGATGGGATATCTCAAGTGCCAGTAATTTCACCGGCTGTCTTACTCTCCACGCCGAAACACAACAGTGCAAGCACTGCTGCTTCACGGCAGGATTAGCGAGCAAGATGGTGGTAGCAATCCGGGCGGACTTTGCACAAGATCCCTGCCTGTTATCGAATAGAAAAACAATTTTTAAGCTACCTTTACAAATGACAAAGTTATAAAGGTTTTTAAATTCAAGCATACTGGCATGTGACGTCACACGCCAGTACCGCCATACTTGCTGCATAGAGAAAAGCGTTTGAGAAAGAGACAGGTATATAGATTTTTCAAAAAGTCACTATAAATCCAATTTTCAACCGATTTAAATTTTCTCTTCGCTAAACACTATCTGTATATCTATATTTTCATAATAATATTAAGATATGGCAAAATCAGGAGTTGTCAAATACCGTATTAAGAAGAGAGAATGGGAAAAGGACATTCGCGTGTGTCGTTGTAATAAACGGTGAACCCAAAGAACTACCTCTTAACCCTAACCCAATTCAAGCGCATAATCAATTCGCAAGCCGACACCTGACCATCAATAACGTACACATGCGAAACCGAGACGATACCGAGACCGATACTAGTGCTCCCCCGAGGATACCAGATACCAACGCGAATTATAAGTGGCCGGCAAACGGCTCCGTTGGCGGCCATAATAATATCAAGCGGGAAAAATGGCGCGGATGCGCGGGGGCGGAGGTGTGGTGCAAGGATTAAGCATAAAACGATATTGACGTGCGTGAAAATTAAAAATAAATTAGTTTCATGACAAGATTTTGGGCAAAATCCAACATGATTGGCAACAATGATTGGTTGAATGACTTGTATTGTAGAATTGAGGCAAATCTTGACATCAGTAAATGCAAGATTAAAGTAGATGATTATGATGATTAGTTAGTGGGTTAAGCTCAGAATTCTCTTTTATCTTCGGTATTTTATACGGTCTTAAATTGAGGGGGCTTGGGCCGTAGCTCTCACGCGGGCTAGGCGCGATTGGGAATTTCACAAAAAATAAATAGGTTTGGCATGTGTGTGCACGGTTCCTCACGAAGTTTTTCTTCTCCAAAAAGCTCGTGGTAAAGTCAAACATGCAACTTAGCACATTGTTTTCGAAAACTCAGAGGTGCGAACCTGAATGCTCATTCTCCTATAAGTCGCTACACCCATGACAGAGCGGTCATTGTCGTTGGTCTAGGATCAGTGGTGAACCTTCCTGACACCTTTTTTGGTAAAATAGTGTGTTAGTTTCTCTTTATGTTCCACACTGCAGTGCTGGAGCGGACTCCAAAGAGAGAGAGAGAGAGAGAGAGAGAGAGAGAGAGAGAGAGAGAGAGACTCCGGAGAGTTCTTATTTAACAAAAGAAAACGCTGCTGTCTACTCTCACATCAGTCCCTTCCCTTCCCTTCCCTTGGTCACCTTTTACGACACGGATGATTAACACAAAACGCTACGTCTTGTCGCTTGCGCTGCACCCACGGCTGATATCTCTAGATCTAAATTGACTAGAGATGAGTTCTTAAATCGGCGTAGCGTTCTACACTTCTTTATATCGCGTCTAGACTGCTGTGCGAAAAGGTTTAAAGTTTGTCAAGTTTAACTAAGAGCGTGGCCCAATAATGAGGTAACATCCCAGCCTATATACGTCCCACTGCTGGGCACAGGCCTCCTCTCAGAACAAGAGGGCTTGGACCATAGTTCCCACGCGGGCCCAGTGCGGATTGGGAACTTCGCACGCACCATTGAATCGCTTCGCAGGTTTGTGCAGGTTTCCTCACGATGTTTTCCTTCACCGCAAAGCTCGTGGTAAATTTCAAATGTAATTCCGCACATGAATTTCGAAAAACTCAGAGGTGCGAGCCGGGGTTCGAACCCACGACCCTCTGCTTGAGAGGCAATAGGTCAAACCACTAGGCCGCCACGGCTGTAACATGATGATTATTTTCGTTTGACAACAGAGAGGGAGAGAGATAGAAAGAGAGAGAGGTAGGTATATCTTCGAACTCCTGGGAGTTACTATGCCCAAGCTTTGCTATACTCGTCATCACTGACGCCATGTACAAAATTTAGGTAACCCAGTGGGAATCTGCTGATTTAGGGGCTGTTGCAACATCCATCGATTAGTGTTAACTGACGCTTAAATGTTATGCCGTCTCCGTCTATTCGAACAAAACAAATAAAGACGGCATCACATTTAACCGTCAGTTAACACTAAACAATGGATGGTGAAACAGCCCCTTAATGTCCAGCCTAAACCCTTGGATGTAGAAAGCTGACATTTTGTATAAAGGTTCCTTTTATGTTCTAGATGGGATTATTTTTCGAAATTTCTAAGGGGTACGAAATTTTTCCATAAGGGCAAAGTCTCGGAAAAATATTTTGATTAGTATTATGCTGGAAATGAAGATTTCAACCAACAAAGTATGTATAGAAATCTTTAATTATCTCCCTAAAATTACAATCCTAACTGAAACATTCTACGCTTCAACTAAGAAAGAGGTATTTCACTTACTAACCAACTCTTTTTCTTGCCACCTATCCAAAGCTAAACCTTAGTTCGCCCACAAAGGATTCACTTCAGAGTATACCAAGTATCAGACATAGCACTATGTTTTAAGCGGTCTTGAGTTTTTTTCAGCGGTTTCCGATTAAAATTAACATAGGAATGGGTTCCGTGGGCAAATAACGGGGTTACGCATCTCCTGGCGGTACAGCTAACTACCCTCTTTGGGATAGAGCCGTAATGCTTCAAATAAATTTGGCCCCTGAAACGAACGGCTTACGCTAAGTACTCATTTTTTTCAGTAAGCTTAGCTTTAAAAAGTCCTGTTTAAAGGCTAACCAAACAAAAATGTGGTTTCTCTGACTAAAAGAAGATCGCTTCGATATTTTATAGATGGAGTGCATAAAGATGTACCATCGTATTTTACCGGGAAAGGTATGTATGTATAAACTCTTTATTGCACATACAAATAAAAATACAAATACACAGAGAGGAGAACAAAGGCGAGCTTATCCCTAAAAAGGGATCTCTTCCAGCTAATCTAGTCAAGAGAAAACATTTTGTTATATAGAGGATAATTTATTTACGTTACATAAGTATTTTACATTCAGAATTTATTACATCTGGCAGTAAAATTAAAATTTGCGCTAAAAAAAATACATGAGAATCCCCAAAAATTGCATCGGGATTTTAATATTGAAACTGTGTTTTTTGTTCATTGAACATATTATATAAAAAATACAAGTCTACATACAAGCTATAACAAAGTCGTAAATCAGTTAATAATTTGGCATTTGGTATGTGGCTTTGTATACAATGTGTTACCAACAGCCAAGCTTTTTTTAAGGGAGGTTAAAGTAATGTATTTCTGTACTGTAACTTAACCATGACAATGTCATCAATCAAAATTAATGCCATGAATTGATAAACTAAAATTCTGATTTTTTAACATTCTAACTAAATTAATTATACCTAATAAATATTTATAATTTTATATTTATATAATAAATTATAATTTTATATTTAAGTATATAATAAATTAATGTCACGGTTAAGTTACAGAAAAACGTTACTTCAACCTCCCTTAACCCTTTAACCGCCATTGTCTAAATTATAAGACACAAATTATCCAGCTCATTTCGCCGCAGTCTTATAATTAAGACAAAATGTCATGTAGTTTCGGTGTAGGTGGCGACACGGACACGTACGAACGAAAACGTATTGGCGGTTAATAGGTTAAAAAAAGCCCGGCTGCCAGTAACACACTGCATGGGTTTGAAATATCCTAATCAACAATTTCTATACATCTTTGCCCAGAGGGTAGAGACGTATATATTTTGATACGTCTTCTACTTGTTTTTTTCAGCCAACAGATTCTCCACTAAGCACAAAGTCGGCATATCATTAAAAATACGGGCGTGATACACAATGTGTTTTACATCATTAATAAACGCGTCAAGATACTCAATACAATTCAAAGTACTTAGCTCTGAAAGGCGCATGAAAAGCGCCAGGAACGTCGATTATCGCCGCCTTAACGATAACAACAGCAATTTTTCATACACCGTCTCGAGACCGTTACAACCTTTATTGTAAAACGGAAAATCACCCACCATTGTTTAACTAAAGGAAAAACGGATATCCTCAACGAGTGTCAGCCGCTTTAACGATAAAAAAATAATGCAAATTCACTTCAGGGAGCTATCTACTGAAATAATGTCCGATCGTTACATAGATAACTGGAGTTTTTCCGTTAAATCGAGCCTTTCTCGTTTAACGACATTGCCCTTCGTTAAACTGAAAAGTGATTCAGGTAGTCATTTGTGTCGAGTGTCTCTTTTCATTTGTTGGACTCTTTTGAACGTGTTCTAAATGTGTTTTTGTGTTATTTCCCGGCTCGAGTACTGGGCCAGAGGATTTACTTGAGATAATGATTGTTTTTTTAACGTTTTCCTCCATTTTTAGGGTTCTGTACATCGAAAGGAAAAAAACGGTATCCATATAGGATCACTTTTTGTCCGTCTGTCTGTCTGAATGTCAAGACCCTTTTTCTCAGGAACCCGTGGAGTTATCAAGCTGAATTTCATATCAAACACTCAAGTCTACTGTCCCTTGAAGCTATGAAAAAAATCACACTTCTAAGCCAACGCAATTAAAAGATACAGCCATTTATGCTGCAAATTTTCGACATTCGCAAGGGAATCAAAACCTACGGGGTACTTCCCGTCAACTCAGAATCTTGAAATTTGGTACGAAGCAACGTTTTATAGCACAAATAAAGGAAAAATTGCGAAAAGCGTAACTTTAAATAAACATATTTTTAATAAATTGTACGGAACCCTCGGTGCGCGAGTCCGACTCGCACTTGGCTAGCTTTTTGGTGTTTGGACGCAATTATTACGATTGAAGGTTAATTTTATTCATGTCTTTGAGCTATTCCCTCAAAAAATTATAAAAAAAGTACAAGGATGCGGTGCGGTAGAGATGGCAAGACAACCTGGACACGGAATTGAACGTATGGCAAAAGTACATATAGCCGTTGGCAAGCATACCTACATCAATTTCGAATGTGATATCGTACAGATCCGTAATAAATACAAAAGAGAGCACGTTACTTGTACGAGTACGTATAATTAGAGCATAACAAAACATTTTTTTTATCCTTCGTCGGTTAATGGCATCGACTTGAAACTTGGTACGGAAGTAGTTTGGATGACAATGCAATTATAGTCAACAAAAAATACATTAAAATGTTTTTTTTTTTACAATTATTTATTTTCTAGCATACCTAGTTAGCTTGAGTTTGACCACACGCCTAATACGGCGCACGTTTGCTTATAAATGCATATAAAACCCTAGCTTTAATGACCTTTCAATTTTTAGTGATAAATAAAACAGAAATTAACAGCAGCGATTCATGAAACAAATCGCGTTTAATAAAAATATCAAAGCACTTCTTTTCTACAGAGTGCAGCTGCAAGAATTATGAGTTGCATAGGTAAAGATTGGCTCAACAGCGCTGCATTCAATCGTTAAAGGCTATCGATAAAGGCCTAAATTCCTGTTGATAAACTAACTAACATTGGGCTATAGAAACATAATCATAAAGTCTAAAATTGAAGTGTTATGGAAGCAGATATACGTCCAATGGAATGTCTTTAGTTTTCTTCGGTATCAGTCATCGGCAAACGAAATATATTATTGAGAGTGGGAACACACAGGTGCCATTGGTGCGGCACGTATGGCGTGATGCTATATTTTTTATAAAAAAAGTGAATTAGGAAATTTATTATTGACGTCGTGTCTTTGATTTCATGGAATAATAGAAAACGTGTAGTTTTGTTCATAGAAACAAAGCACTTTCTTTATAACATTTTTTACGATATTGTAGACGACGCATACACACACACACATACACATTACAAACAAATATGTTATTTCTTTGATTTACATAAGGTTGTGGGTTGGTTAAGGTTCTTTAGATTTAATAAATAAAAGCTTGAGGGTATCGTTAAAGCTGTTCTGTTAGCTAGTCGCCGCTGTCACGTGATACGAACTCTGCGTGCGCTAACGCTGCCACAACTCGATTTTACATGTTTTTGGTGTTTTAATTGTTAAACCAGTGCCCAGTGAGTTCCTTACAGATATCGAAAGCAATTTACATTAATGTGAATAAATCATCACCCGTCCTGCTTAAAGTCAATGATAAACAACAGATCTTAACATATTTCCATAGACCTCTATGTCTTGCAGTTAGGCGTACAAATATTTTTCATCACACTTGCTCGTAAACAGTGTCGAAATATGCAGGCTACCTTGGTTGCAACCCCCAAATAAAACCCTTGACCTTAATGTGCTTGTCATGAAACCCGTGGTCGGTAAACGAGTCATTGCGCGTACACATTGTCTTGTCATGAAGCCCAAGGTCGGTCAATGAGTAAATGTCCGTACTGATGGCGCTGCGCATGGTGTAGCAGCAGGACCACATGCACACGCGGCTCAGGCACATGCTGCGGAAGGGGGTGGGGGAGGGCGGCGCTGCCAAGAGCGCAGCCTAAGGTATTGCCAATATTTGGAACAATTATATTTTTTCTTTTAGAAATATAAAATTTTACTTGCAAATGTGATGAAAAACATTGTATGTCGCACGGGCGGTACTAGAATTACGAACTAGACGTGTGCGCCGCGCCGACCCGCCGCCGCCGCCGCCATTTTTTCGCCGCCGCCGCCGCCGATCAGCGTATCGGCGTATAATCGGCGCGAGTTCAAAATATTTTCTATACTGAATTTCTGACTTTCGAAGCATTCTATATTTTACTACAATGAATCATTATTAGTCATTGGTTACATCATCATCATCTCAGCCATAGATCGTCCACTGTTGGACATAGGCCTTCCCCGTAGACATCCAGTTGCTTGGGTTGGCAGCGACTTGCATCCACCGTGAACCCGCGGCTTTAACCAAGTCATCGCTCTATCTCGTTGGTGGACGTCCTGCTGCGCTTGCCGATCCGCGGTCTCCACTCCAGAACTTCTGTTCTCCGTGCTATATGGCCTGCCCATTGCCACTTCAACGAGCTATTTCGCTTGGCTATGTCGGTGACCCTTCTATGTATCTCCTCATTTCTGATTCGATCCCGTAGAGAAACCCCAAGCATAGCTTCCATAGCTCGCTGAGCAACTCTGAGCCTATTTATAAGGCATATAGTGAAGCACAACGTCTCGGATCCATATGTCATCACTGGCAACTGGCAACACACATTGGTTAAAGACTTTTGTCTTAGGACACTGAGGAATTTTGTACGAAAAGACGTTGCGGAGTTTCCCAAACGCTGACAATCCGGGTTGGATTCGACGATTGACCTCCTTCTCGAAGTTGGACTTACCTAATTGGACGGTTTGTCCTAGGTATCATACGCGTCAACAACTTCAAGAACCAAATTCTCCACCAAAATAGGGGTAGGCACCACATGGACATTCGACATGACCTTTGTCTTGTCCCTGTTCATTTTGAGGCCCACCCGTTGGGAGACTCGATTGAGGCCTTGGAGCATCGTGCTGAGTTCTTCCATCGACTTTGCCATGACCACCACGATATCGTCGGAAAACCGAAGGTGAGTGATGTTGTATTCGCCGTTGATATTGATGCCTAGTCCTTTCCATTCCAGAAGCTTGAAGGCGTCTTCCAAACCGGCAGCAAACAGTGTCGAAGATATGACATCTCCCTGTCTTACGCCTCTTTTCAAGGGCATCAGGCATCAGGGCAGGGGGGCCTTTGAACTCTGTTCCTGTACTCGGACCGACATAGTGGCATTTTTATACAAACACTTCAACACTTCGATATATCGATAGTCGATACGATACGGCATCGTTGCAGAGACTCTAACACCGCCCACGTTTCGACCGAATCAAAGGCTTTCTCGTAGTCCACAAACGAGAACATAGCGGCAAGTTATACTCTTCGTTCTTCTGTATGACCTGCCGCAGCGTATGAATGTGGTCTACGGTAGCCTTTTCGGAACCCGGCTTGTTCGGTTGGCTGAAAGCTATCGACCCTGCATTCGAGACGATATAAAATGACCCTGGAAAGCAGCTTATAAACATGGCTCAACAGCGAGATGGGCCTGTAGGTCTTCAATAGGGTGTTATCGCCCTTCATGAAGGAAGAACAACAACATAACGCTCTTGTTCCACGCTTCTGGCGTTGTGCCTTCGAGCAAGATGGAATTAAAGAGCCTCTGAAGGACTTTAAGAGCCGGTGATCCACCCGCCTTCCGAAGCTCTGACGTAATTCCGTCCTCACCCGGCGCCTTGTTGTTCTTAAGCTGTTTCAGGGCCATCCTTATCTCGTACAGACTGATGTCCGGATATCTTCTGTATAGTGTCGGGTCAGTTTGGCTCTTGGGTCTTGAGTCGCCGCGCTGAAAACAGGCTTAGTGACTGACTCGTAGAGCCGTCCATAGAACTCCTCGATTTCCCTTAACACTTCTGCTTTAGTCCACGCTACACTGCCATCATCTCTCTTCAACTTTGTCATTTGGTTTTGGCCGATAGACATATCTCTTGCGAACACTTTAGAGCCTTTATTCCACTCAATCTGTATCTTTAACACGAGCAGTATTAAAGGTACGAATATCGTGTCGCAAGGATTTCGAAATTTGTCTATTCAGCATCATCGGGAGACTGCAGTCGAAGCGAGCGTCGTTCAGCCATAAGGTTACTCATACATACATAGGGTATACTCCGAGAGCTTCCGAGTTCTACTGGTACGGTGAATCTTAAAGAAGAGAAGAAGAAAAAAGGTCCCGTTTAAGTCCAAAACGGGTGGACAAAATGATATTTGTCCGTGACAATTACAGCCGCTGCAAGGCGTCAATTAAAGCTTCATTGTCTGTACATTTTATCTAATCTTGTTATAAAAAATTTGTCTACAAATTAAACAGTTCTATTTAAAATCTCCGCGCCGAAATCACGCCGAAAACACGCCGCCGCCGCCGATTTTTGACCGGCGCCCGCCGCCGTAGATTTTAGCATCGGCGCACACGTCTATTACGAACATCGACTCATTAAAGCCCTGTCTTCGACTTCGGGCTTCTAATGGACTCTCGTTCGTAATTCCTTATTTACCGCCCTTAAGACACAATGTACTATTGCAGTTATATGTTTTGGAATTAGTGTAGAGACATACCTATTGTTTACACCAAACACCGTTGCTATGCCAATCCGTTTAATACTTTTTTTTTTTCGGACGGCTTTTACAGCTTACCGGAGAGAGAGCGAGCAACCAGATGGGCTGCTCAGCAAGTGGGTTGACCGTTTAATACTCAATCATTCAACTATCTTAATGGTTTTACAGTCAGTCAAACGTTATCTAGGTTATTTTTAAGTACAGCGACACCTATCGGTCAATAAAGTAACTATCGTCTAAAACACCTATCTATCTCGTCTCCTGGAATATACGACAAATCATTAGGTTACCATGGCCTTTTATCTGATTGTGACGAAGGCCAAAAAGAGTTGTGTTTAAATTATGAGTCACACACCCGCCGACTCAAAATAGAAAATTTTCATAGCTCTACTTAGTAATAAAAATAACTCCTTACATCTTTTAATTAAGCCGAATTATTCACTCAAATTCATTCACCTATTCCCGTTAACATTGGATCTATTAATCATAGTTAGCAAATTTGAAAGGCAATATTATGGGAAATTTTCGAATTGTTAACAGAATCGTGTCCTTTTGAGGCGCTTTGAACCCGCGATGGCGACAATCAAGAACGTTATTCAAAAATTCTCAAGGTAATATTCGCGGGACGTTTTGTAAAGAAGTTTTGTATCGAAGGCTTGGAATAAATTAAATTAAATTGGCGAAGCAATAAATTTTTAGTCGGCGACTTCGTTCGGAAGAAGCTTGCGGCTCGGTTATATTTGAGTTAGAATTTATAATAAAATAATAATAAATATCAGGGGTTAAATTACGAATAGATTTACGGCTGTCCCTATCTCTAGAGTACCTATAAACAAATTAAGCCTTCATTCCTAGTTTGGAACTCCAATTTTTTTGACAGCAATTTCTAGTAGGCATATATTACATACAAATTTCAAAGAAATCGAATCATTAGGTAGGTACCTAGTGACATCCACGAAGACACGTGATTTTGTCAAAATTAGACAATAAGAACCACGGCACGCGTCATCGTGAATGACTACCTATACTTTGGTTAAAAAAATATTTTAACTAACCCACTGCGCTTAAGTATTGTACGCAACCCCCTACGTTTCATTCCGAAATGTAGGGGGTTGCGTACACTTACCTACTGCGAACGATTACCTCACATGACTCTACTATGTGGACCGGTCAGACCTTTTTGTTGACTCTGACTGTTTATTATGTGGTGTACAATAAAGAGTTATTGTATTCTTTTATAAAGACGTAAATAATGTTTTTGTCAAAATAGCTCAACTTTTTTACTATAAAATTTTGTTTCCATACACTCAAGAAATAGCTTATCTTTAGAAAATTGAAGTTTTTTTTCGCAAAAACTGGGCCAACTCAGCTCAAACATAACCATTTACACTGTGAACATTAAGCACTTTTTGAACACTAAAACTATATCCGTAAGCTCGAACATTACCAAAATTAATTTTCGTTAACCACCTACTCGGCAAAGCGAACTCCATGCTTCCCGAAAACTTGTTCTAACTCGTAAACAATCGCGTTTAACGCAATTTGCGTGCTCGGGCGAGTACCGTTCGAGTTGCCGAGGTACCGCGGCAACGGCAGAGTTTTGAGTAAGTGCTCGAGATTGCGAGATGCTTGCCTATTCCCCGTTAATTTATTGCTTGTTTGTTAATCTATGGCTTAATTGGATCTGCCGGAGCGTGGTTTGAAGTCTGCCCCGCTTATGCTTAGCGATTGGGTTCTGCGGTTATATTAATATATTAGCTTTTAACCGCGGCTTTACCCAGCCGTTAAAATTATCAAGGTCATTAAAATTATGTACACCTGAAGTAATGATGTAACTGAAATTCCAAGCTGTAAGTTGCAAAAAATATATCGGGCGAAGGTCGATTTGAAATGACGACAAATAAGTTTCTGTCTCCAATTTAATTTTTAATGCAGGCTTTTTTAGCTAACTGTACTTTTTGTTGACTGAACTTTGTGACCCTATTTGCAAATGTATACCAAATTTCAAGTCAATCCGACCTCTGATAGTCGATCAAAATGGAGCTGAAAGATTGACCCAAAAACAACAAACAGGGCAGGTTAAATAAAAGCTTGTGATAACCTAACCTAACCATCAAAAAGTTGGAAAACCCCCGACTTTGTCACTTCAAAGTTCAATATCTCAAAAACGGCTGAACCGATTTTGATAAAACATATCTAAGAACCATTGCTAGAAAACCTGCTTTCAATAAAAAAAAACCGCAATTAAATATTCCCACCCGTTTACGAGCTACGGTGCCACAGACAGACAGACAGACGCACATAGCGGTCAAACTTATAACAACCCTCTTTTTGCGTCGGGAGTTAAAAACAATCACTGTAAATACGAGTACTTAGCTAGTAGCTGCTTGCTCCAGCTTTGCACGATACTATTTTATTTCGTACGAAGCTTGTCCTGAGATTTACAAACACATAAAAAAAAACTAAGAATAGCCATTAAAAGAATAGTTAGCTGTTCTGCAGAATCTGAGGGCAGCAGCGCGCTCTATTGTCAACTCCGCGCTCCGTACGCCAGCATTGCGGTGTGGAAGGCAAGGGAAAGCCATCGCCACTATTTTCCCTAGAAATCGTCATGAAGTTTCACTAATGATTTTCATCCGACGACCACCACTCTGATGATTTCTGCAGTGAGTTTATTTATTACAGATAATTTTTTTGTCTCACCAGTTATAGATGCCTACAAAAGTTGAGTCTATTGTTTGAATTTATGCAGAACACGGCCGTTGTGCTAACCGTGACATCAAAGGTGCTCAACAGAGTGCAAATGTAGAAAACTTTTTAT
Organism: Choristoneura fumiferana; assembly: GCF_025370935.1. Lineage (NCBI taxonomy): Eukaryota > Metazoa > Arthropoda > Insecta > Lepidoptera > Tortricidae > Choristoneura > Choristoneura fumiferana. The sequence continues at coordinate 20,790,900 of NC_133473.1, forward strand.
CAAATTTCACGCGCACACAAAGTAAATTGCAAATTTGTTTGATTTATTTGACGAATAGTGGGTGGATGCGTGCTACTCCGAGCGAGAGAGCGCAATTATTTACGGTGGGGTACTCATTTCTGTGCAGCGAGAAAGAAGTGAGATTGATTTGTTGAGAAAAGCGTTCGTGGTTCTCACTTTTTTCGTATACAAGTGGATTTTTAAGTCGTCGTACGCCAATTTTTTAGAAAGAGATAGACCGCTTTCCAGAAGGACCTCATGTCGCAGTTATTCAAAAATATCGCCGAGTGTAGTTCATTTCTAAACTTGTAGAAAAGGGCAAAAAGTTGCGAGTAAATTGAATTTACTATTTTAATTTCGAATTTTTGAGTACACCGTGTCCAAATGTATGGATCATATTTTCACTTTGACAACTCACTTGATTCTCACGCGTGTATTTAGCAGCAGAACTGATGGTAACATGGTAGGTGCGTTTCGGAAAAGAGTGATGGATTTGCTCAATACCGCGTCCGTTGAATGGAAAAAATTGATGGATATTATGTCGAAGTTTTCTATGCGAATTTTTCCCCTTCCATTATATTTATCCAAGTCCATTCATAATGGTGTGCGTTAATAATATTTACTCACGTTCGTGGTCTGAGCGGTCGTATGTGGATCTCAGCATGCCTGGAAAGACGGAAAGGGGTTTAAATAAGGGGTTTTGGAGGGGTAAACTCGTAGCTTGCATAAAAAAAATTAACGAGAAAGGTTTTATTTTCGTCTACTTTTTATGACCAATAGCATCATTAAAAATAAAATGAAATTAAAAATGTGTAGGTATTAGCAAACACAAGGATGCTTCAGCTTAAAATGAAAATTAACATAGGTTGCTAATTTGGCAATCGATGAAAGGCTGTGTGTGGATTGAAGGTACAGTCAAGGTCAAGGATTCTTTACACTTTACTACCTTGTCACAATATGACATCTGGCAATTGTATACAAAGCTTCAAACATTAAGTAACAGCGACAAAGGTAAAGTGCAAAGATATTTTTGACTTCGACTGTACTAAATTAAGCAATCAAAATAAAATATAATAGATACGACTGAAAGCGCGTTGGTAATTAGGCAATGGCCAAAATGTGTGTGTGTGTGTGTGTGTGTGTGTGTGTGTGTGTGTGTGTCGTATAATGTGCGTTTGATTAGTTGTGGTTCGATTCAGGAAATTATCTTTTTGTGTACAAGGGTATCCTTTCAAAATTACCTAAACGTTAAAATCCATTCTGCAATTATAATTATATTTTCATTTGTAGTTGATTTAGTTTAATGCTTACTTGAATTAGTATCGATATTTTTGGACTTGATACAGATTCTACGATTGGCGGTGATTTTGCTGGAAAAAATAACTTAGAATTTTAGTTGTTAAGCATGGTTTAAGCTTGTTAGTTAGCATTTTGACACTATTAAATTGAGCTTAACATTTGCACAGTTGCCATTATATATATCAGAGCAATAGATAAGAAGTCTTGAGATACTCATTATCCCACGGAAAATTTGATGTTTAGACTCAGAAGTAATATGCCTATATTTAAATGATCGTAACTGTCTACAGATAAAAAATATCCGTAGGCACTTTTGATGCGAGTCATATCGTGCTGACCTTCCACCAGTCACACTAATTAACTCAATTATAAAACTAATAAATACATAGGCAAGCCATTCATCAATTATATGCACATCCGTAACTACATTCATAACACGCTTGGACAAAGCGGGCCAATTAGATAACGTTCGAGAACATTCGGGAACGTTTGGAAACGTTCGGAAACGTTCGGCGACGTCGGCTAACGTTGGCACGTGTTAATTGGCCGCGTTTTGTGCAGCGCTTTCGCCTTCACGTGCAAGCTTTCATTGTCAATTGTCTTGCGTTCATAATATTGCCGTAAATGGACGACTAGATGGCTTCCCCCGTGAAAATTAGAACCGGCCACGCGCGAGTCGGCCTCGCACATCGAGGGTTACGTACAAATTATCATCATCATCATCACCCCAGCTTACATACGACTTACTCCTGAGCAAGAACATCAAATTTATTCTAAATGGTGAAAACTACTGGAGGTAAATAATTAGCTTATGTGTGTTTCGTTAGCTTTGAACGTGAGTTGTAATAATTTTTATTTTGAAAAAAATCTTTTAGTTCATTGATATGAACCTCCGCAAAGTAACACTTGATTCAATCAATTATTGAAAAAAAAAACTTTCTGCCAAGTTTCTTGCGGCGCATTCATGGCAATGTGGTTTTCCGAAAGCGCTGGTCTCTTGATGGTAAGAGATCACCACTGCCCATAAACATCTGCAACACCAGGGGTATTGCAGATGCGTTGCCAACCTAGAGGCCTAAGATGGGATACCTCAAGTGCCAGTAATTTCACCGGCTTTCTTACTCTCCACGCCGAAACACAACAGTGCAAGCACTGCTGCTTCACGGCAGGATTAGCGAGCAAGATGGTGGTAGCAATCCGGGCGGACCTTGCACAAGGTCCTACCACCTGCTGTGAAAAGCTGCTGTGTAAATTGCTGTGAAAGAGCCCTTACAGTTTGATTTTTGATCGTGTCCAGTCATTTTGACTGTTAAAGGACTCCTACATACATGCAGGAAAACAGCTCAAGTTAATGTTTGTCAAACCCTGCGAAGAAGAAGTTTTGCGGAGATTCATTTAGAGAATGACACCCTTGGAAACCCGGTCGATTATTGTAGTTCCGAGTATGTCTTGTATCTGACAGATGTCACACTTGCGTCGCATGCTTCCGGCTGCCAAAACGCCGGGCGCGGTTTCTAGAAAACGTCCTAAGAAAACAAGGTGTAGAGTTCCGTTTCGAATCGCGAAGTTATTTTTGGCAATACAAATTTCGTTTTAGATTGAATTGACGTTTACTTTTCGCAACTTTGTGTTAATTTTGTATCAAATTAATTGAATTTTGAGAACAAATTTGACTAGCCGGTGGCAGCGGGCTGTTCGATTCGGTAGCGGACACTGAGTTAAAGAAAAATATCAATGTTTCCCACTTCAACTTGAAATAGAGGTAAACTCTTTTGTGGTCTAAAAATAGGTACTAACGTACATTTTCTTATTTTTTTTGACCGGTCAAACGCAAAGCGTCCCCGTTACCGCATGGGCAAAATATTTACGTAGTTGAGGTCAAGTGATTCTTTTGAAATTTTGCGAGCAAGATCAATCTATGGAATTCATTCGTCGATTTATATTTAGATTTCATATGTAGATAGCTGGAGATCTGGAATAAAACATAGGCTACTGTTTATTCCGATAGGCTACTTTTTATTCTGATATTCCCACGGGATAGGGATAAAATCTCGAAACAACAACCGCTGGGCTTAGAGTCATGAAATTTGACATGATTGTTGTTTTTAATGTAACGTCAATGACTAGTGAGAAATAAATGGCGGAGCATACGTAAACGTAAAAACTATTGTGAGGGCTACAGTCGAAGAAGTCACTAGTAATCAGTGAAAGATATTATTGTGAACAGCAACTGCACCAGCAATAGCCTAGATTGAAACAGAATAGTTGTTGCAGTCACCGGATACGGCTTGGACGCGGACAATGATATAGCGAACGGGCGCAGCCTGTTCCCTATTTGACCAACGTGACAACTGTCAGTGACATATGTCGAGTGACAATGTATGCTTTTTCTTTCAGCGCCTCTTCAATCCTGAATTTGGCCGTTAGCTTTTTGTATTCGTCTCTATCAGCTGGAACAGCTGTTCGACGGAAGCGATGCCGGTCTACTCTCGGATGTTCCGCAGCCTAAAAAAAAAATACAAAAAGATTCCAAAAACCAATCTTATAAATTACTACTTAAAAAGTAGAATTACTGTCTTAGCAAATTAAGGTATTTGACAATAAATGCAAAAAACTAACTTAAAATAAGATAAAGGCTGTTCTGATGTCTGAGGTTTTCAGTTATTTAATTAAAACCTTGTGTATATGTTGGTATGCTAGTGCAGTGAGGCAGTGCACTGGGACAGTTCTCACGGGACACAATTGTTCATACCAATTTGTGGACATCGACTGGTAAATTCAGCTCAGTAACTGACATAATTATATCGCTTCCAAAGGCAACAATTAGCAAGTTAAATATTGCATACGGCGGTCATTGAGTTAGTAATTGTAGCTTTTGTGTTGAACTGAGTTATTTTTCTTTAACTATGAGAAATTATACGACATATATCGTTTTTATAGCTAATTATATGTACCTACGCCTAGTGTTTACCCGCGGCTTGAATTGAAATTTCGGGATTTTTTAAGATTCCTGTGGGAATTTGCGAAAATTAAATCGTGGTTTTCACTGACGTTACATAAGAAAGAAATATGTCAAACTTCATGACTCTAAGACCAGCGGGTGTTGTTTCAAGATTTTATCCCTATTCCGTGGGAACATTGGAATAAAAAGTAGCCCATGTTTTATTCCAGATGTCCAGCTATCTACATACCAAATTTCATCCAAATCCGTCTAGCCGTTTCAGCGTGAAGCAGTAACAAACATACTCACTCACTCACTCACTCAGTATTCAGTACTTATTTACTTTCTTATTATTTATTCACTCTCTTCTTAGTATCTATTCACTCACAAACTTTCACGTTTATTCCATTGAATAAAAAACGGTCAAGTGCGAGTCGGACTTGTGCACCGAGATTCTGTGCTGCTACTTGTATCATGCTAACCTACTAATACATATATTATGTGCATGTCTGTGATGCGATAGCAGAATCTTCGGAATAACGCAAAGGATATGCCGATATTCCCACGGGATAAAATTCTAAAACCTTAACCGCTAAGTACAGTGAGATTAAATTTAGCACAAGTGTTCGTCATCCAATCGGAATCACAATGGAATTGCCATGAAAATTTTGTTTGAAAATGAACGTAAGTAAACTTTTTTGTATATAAATAAAGAAACCTACACAAACAACCAACAAAAGCAACACAATTTACAAATGTTGATATACATATATAAAAGCGAACTTATCCCTTTAAGGGATCTCTACCAAGAGAAGATAATTTTTTGGAAACCTGGGATTTCGTTTTAAATGCTAGAACCATCTAGAACTTATAGATTACGCGTGCGAAGCCGCGGTTAAAAGCTAGTTAAACAATTATATATGTATATATGTTTAAGACTCAGACCTTTGCAATATGGCAGTGATAACAGGCAATTTCGGAATATTGTTATGATTGTCAACGCATCCCTCCGCGAAGGCTTTCTCCGCGAATTTACTACAAGCGCGAGAACTGGTTATCGGATGGGAGGTTCCGCAGAATATTTTTAAGATGCATTTAAAATAAGAAATGTTTAAGATTTTGCAATTTTGATGGCCCAATGAAAGCGTTATTTGTTTGTCATCAGGTCATCAGTCTCTGTACAGAGTCTATAAAAGGGAAGAGGGAATACTGAAATATCTTTCACTTTTGCCCAAAATCTTCAAAAGACATTACAAAGACACAGTGATAAATATGTTTTGCTTGTGTTAGTAGTTAGTTAAATTCCAACAGCGATTTTGCTTTGGAGAAAATTATATAAATATAACCAAGTTTCTTGAGGAGCATTCTTCTTGGCAAGCTCAGCGTAGGACGTCCACCAACGAGATGGACAGATGACCCGGCTAAAGTTGAAGGTTCACGGTGGATACAGGCCGCTTTCAACCGAAGCAACTGAAGGTATAGAGGAGCCCTATGTCCAACAGTGGACGTCCTAGGGCTGGTATGATGATGATAATTCTTGGAAATGATGGTCTTTCTGAAAGCGCTGTTACAATACAGCTACAGCCTTGTAGCCTAAACGCAGAATAAACGTTCAATTTTTAGTGGACCCTTTTAGGCATGGTTTCCAATCCTGCAGAACCCTAAAAGTATCCCTAGACATCGCGGCGCGTAACTCGTATTTCTTTTAATAATGCGACGGAAATTGTGGAAGTTCCGTTAAAAACGTCATTCATGTTCGAGTACGTGATAATTCGGGATCTCGTCACATTGCCGAACGGAATGATTGGAGTACAATTGGGTGTGTTATTGGTTTATTTTATTGTTAGAAAGGCTCACTGTTGTATCCGATTACATTTCAAGTTGTGTAATTAAGGAGGACAATATAGAGGTGCGCGAAATGTGTTACTTAATAGAATAAAGTGATCTTTGGCTCACGAAATATACCTGTATCATTCATTTAGCTCACTAGCACATTTGGCTCAGTAGGGTGACAGCACCAATCCTGGACATGTTAAGCAATAGACAACAAGGAATCGATGCTTTGCAGGGCATCATTCATTAGTTTAAAAGAAAGTTCCGTTTCATGCAATTTGTGCTAACAGAAAAAAACGGGTTATTCCCACCTGTTACCACCAAAATACCACGTAACTAATGGGAATAAAAATTCCCATCTGTTACCACCAAACTAATTATTGGTAACAACTGGGATTTTTTTCCCAGTAGTTGCCACCAATTTCTTTAGTGGGTATGAGATGGGAAAAAAATCCAATTAGTTACCACCACATTCGTTTTAATTTTCAGCAGTTTATTGTCAACATATTAAAAAAGGTTCTATTCTATTCAATATTTATGGAGTTATTTTATCTTATCGCGAATATTTTTCCTATCTGTTACCACTAAAGTAATTGGTGGTAACTACTGGGAAAAATCCCAGTAGTTACCATCAATTGCTTTAGTGGTAACTACTGGGATTTTTTTCCAGTAGTTACAACTGAGTTCTTTAGTGGCCAAAGATGGGAAAAAAATCCCAGCTGTTACCACTGGCAAAAATTGGTACCATTATGTGTCCTTGTCCATGGCTGGTGCCATCACCTACTCGTTCATGTGATTCATATGTTGAGTAACTTATCTGTGGTTTGAAGTTTTCATGCCGTTTACATAATTCGAAACATTGCTTGGTCTGATTGGCAGGCAAGTGGATCAGCCCGAACTGTAACCTGTACCCATTTATTTGCAAATCATTTCAGTTAGCAAGACAAGATAGGAATGATTGTGCGTGTGTGCTTGCGCCGCCCGTTCGCAACCGTTCGTTTCTTTTAATCATTCACTCATCGGCTCATCATTCTCAATCAAACTTTTCGCCTTGCCAGAGCGAGTGAGAAAGTACGGAACCTTCACGCAAGTCTAATTTCACTTATTCCCATTTAACTTTTCTACCATTACTGCTGTCATAAGAGGTAAGAGGTAAGTCTTTATCCCTTACCGCCATGCATCAACAATGCATCGCAGCCGACTTCCGCCGGCCCGCGCCACGCGCCACGACCGACGACTCACGACCGACGCTCACGACCGCATTGTCAGCCATTTTTTGGCCGTAAATCGTAATTTATCGTGGTCGCTCGTGACAAACTGGCCAGTTACATTTTGACCTAATAACACGACTATCAATTTTCGACTCTGTTTTTCGAACATCAAATGTTCCAGTTTAAAATGTGATTTCGATTGGATTTATTCTTCTTTAAATATGTTTGAATTTGGAATGGGTTTGTGAGTGGCGGTTTTTTTGTTAATACTTTTGTTTTTACATGCGGGCCGATTGAAACTAGGCTTTAGTGTGAGGGCTTTAGAGTTTAGACAGATTGTAGTGTTTGTAATTTGACAATGACCGTTTTCATAGAGGAATCAAGGTTTTGGTCGCAACTTTGTGTTGGGCACTAATACCAGTGGAGTCACATAAAACAATCTTTACTTTATTTTCTTTTCTTGACTAATAATTAAGACAGAGTGTGCCGATTGGAGCGCGATGCGGCGAGCAACTTTGCTTTCAAAGCGTTCTTTGCTAAACTTATTGTATCCTTTGGCAGATACAATAATATATTCTATCTAGACTTTTGATAATCTGATTATTAAATTGTTATAGTTGTGTTATCGTATTAGTTAACTTTTGTTTTTTTTAAATAAGTAGGTATAATCAACGACGGTTATGAAGTAAATACTGACACATTGCATAACTATGAAGTTTATGAAAATTAACAACATGTACCCTTGCTTGGAATAAAATGCTATATTATGTATTTTGCAGGTGGTAGGATCTTGTGCAAGGTCCGCCCGGATTGCTACCACCATCTTGCTCGCTAATCCTGCCGTGAAGCAGCAGTGCTTGCACTGTTGTGTTTCGGCGTGGAGAGTAAGACAGCCGGTGAAATTACTGGCACGCGAGGTATCCCATCTTAGGCCTCTAGGTTGGCAATGCGTCTGCAATACCCCTGGTGTTGCAGATGTTTATGGGCGGCGGTGATCTCTTACCATCAGGAGACCCACTTGCTCGATTGCCATCCAGTCAAATAAAAAAAAAAAAAAAATGTAGTGAGTGTTCTGTCGGATGTAACAATGAAGCATTGCATTTTTGTCTATGATTCATAATGTCAATATTCAGAAATTTCATTGTTGTGGTATATCAGGATTTTCTTTATAACGGCCGTTGATTGTAGAGTTCAACGGCTGTCAAACTCACTGATTAATTTATTTCTCAGTAAATGCAATTTAATGAACCGCTTAATTTAGTTTCATCAATTATGATTCAGCAAGGAGATAAATAAGCTAGTTCTAAACAAAAGAAGTCAAAGTGCACGCCACAGATTATAAAGACAGACTGTTCACTCAGCAGTTAAAACTAGATAAGTTTGTGTATTTTATTCGTAACTGCTTCGGGATGAATTGAATTTTGTACGTAATAACTCAAGCTATGACTGATTTTCGTGTAATAAAGCACAACTGTGAACTTTAAATATCTAAAGGTCATTTATCGGCTAAATTTACGAATTAAATTTAATCAAAATTGACTAGTTCCCTATCCCAGGGGAACTAACAAAAAAAAAACTCTTTTTAAAGCATCTTTTTGAATAAACAAACTTGAGAAAAACATACTTAAATATCTAATTATCTTCATAGGACTTCAAGTTTTGTAGTCAGGTGCTTATTCACTGGGCTATACGGTCGTATGTCGGAGTCGGTGGTACTATAACAGCAAAATAAGTTTTTTTTAAATCTGTGGTCTCACAGTAATTTTTAAGCGCTAATAAAACAAGTGATCTATCTGTATTGTTGAGCTGTGTCCAAATACCACTTGTGGCTCATCATGACAGCTTGTATGCAGATGTGATCTCAATAATTTGACATCATTGGCTTATTTACAACGCGGTGTCATTCAATTACATCAATTAATGATATGTCACTGCACTAAATACCTAGTACATTAAACATTAGAGCGTGCTTCTTTTTTGTTTCGCTAGCTTTAATTGCTAGCTTGAAAGAATTACTTTCTGCCAAGTTTCTGCTTCATTCTTTTTAGCAATGACGGTCTTTCTGAAAACGGCAGTAGTTTAAAAAACGAGGCATGCAAAAGCGCCCTTTACAGCCTATTTGCAGAGTACAGTTTTTGATTTTGATTTTTAAAACCCAGTTCAAACTTGGAAGACAAATTTTACTAGGGTGCTCTACATCGCGAGACCGTGAAGAGGACGGATTCAAAGTAGGCAATCGAACGCCGTAATGTAAAGCAAACTGCACGTTTTTTGCAAGTCTATACTGAGCTTTAGTTATAAAACATTACATCACAATTTTAATGAGTTAAAATAATAAGCACGATTATATTATAATCGGCTGCACAAAAATAAAGTTTCGCAAGACATTCATATTTAAGTAATAAATAATGTCGATTACGCGCATCTCAATTAACTCTAAGGCCCGATATGGAGTTATAGTTGAATATCACTGAAACAGCAAACCAACTTTAACTTCGGATACAATGAAAATTTTACCTTAATGTTGAGTGGTAGGGTTAGGTTTCGCGTGCGCATGCGATAAGTTGTGGGACCTTGTCTCTGTAACATGGCTTCGTAAGGTATCCATATCATACGTACTTACATACATTTTGACCCGTTTGTCGGCTTTCCCTTCATGCGGTACACGAATCGAATCATTTTGTTTTATTACATTAAAGTAAGCAGAATAGTGCCAAGTTGCGCTTTTTAACCGACTAAGCAAAAGAGAAGGGTTATGATTATAGCAGTATGTATACATCGTGTTATTTTTGATTTACGTTAACTTTAAGGGAGCATTTCAACAGGTCTTTTGAAGTTAATTTCTCCAAGACACTAGTGACCTAACTCTTACTGTTTAAAAAACAATCAAAGGTTAAGAGAATTAATCCTAATAATATAATGTTGTCCTGTTTTTAATAAAAATATTTTACATGTTACTAACTTAGTTTTTAAAATTACTAACATTATTTTTAAAATTTATACTAACAAGAATGAGATCAATGTTATCTTTATGAATTCAATAAATTATTATTATTAACTATGCGCAGTAAGACAGAGTGAAGGTTCTTAATTTGTTTTTTTTTATGTCCGTGACTTATTTTTATTTGGCCCAAAAGTTAATTACTAGCTAGCTCCTCTCAATGAACTGACGTCTGTCAAAGTTAAAGAAAATAAAAAAATCACGGTGTATATTAGCTGGTCATGTAAAATCTTGCAGTTAACTTGCCTCTTGGGTCAAATCTCACAAGTTTATTTTGATCCAGTTTCAGTGGTCGGATAGACTTGAAATTTGGTATACATAGGTATGCTTATTGGATGACAATGTAAGACAGTATACAGTAGAGTCAACAGAAACTACAGTCAGCAAAAAGCTTATATTAAAAATGAAGTTTTTTACAAACATATTTATCTCTCCACTTAAACCAGGTTTTCTGTCTTTTCGGCGAAATATTATTCCCAAATGTTTAATTTGCCAACTGTTTCATTTCCCAACTCACGACATTCTCTAAGACCACATTTTTTTCCGAACTTTCATAAAACAAACCTAACTTAACCTATAGTGTTCTATAAAACCACAAGAAAATACACTAAGATAAATTTTGCTTTCGGAAAAAAATCGAGATTTGGAAAATAAAACAGTTTGGCAAATGAAATATTTGGGAATTATATTTCTGTGAAAATGTCTATTTTTCATACAATACATAATAATGAACTGTATTCAAACAAGAAACGACACAAAATCTAATAATACTAAATCTAATAATACTAATCTAATAAAAGGCAGATCTGGTTACTTTGCGTTTGTATAAAAACAATGTATAGTAAAAACTTGAGACATTTAAACAGTTTTATGTGGAACTCATTTATCACGCGGAATGCGCGTCACACGCGTACTGATCAACAAGTAGATATGCCATATTCTATGATTAATGTACCGAATGTCCGCGAGCTCTTGATAAATCTCTATAAGTTTTTCCCTCCGAAGGTTCGAGAGGATATTACTTTTTTAGATAACATCTGGAACCCTTTGGTTGCTTGCAGTTCGGTTTTTCCGCAATACGATTGGTATATACATAGTTATGTAGAAAGAAGTGTGTCTTAAAATCTCCGGAGTCAGGAAATCCCAGTCCCGTTCTACTACGGTCCAAGCACTCTCATTCTGAAAGGAGGCCTGTGCGTTATAGTGGGACGGATGGGATGGATAAAACGCCGACGGGAGGCTTCTACATTTGTCACCCTACCCATTGATTGTGTGGGATGAAATAAGGCATTTTTGATTCACTTACTACTTTTGGGAATGGATAATGACGTAGATAAAGAATGTTTGTTTGTTTGTTTGTTTATACCTCTTTATTGTACAAAAAGGAAAAACAAAAATGTTACAAAAAAAGTGCTAAGTACAAAGGCAGACTTTGAGTGGTAGAGAAGAGAAATCAAAAAATTAGGATCGACAAATAGAGCAAAACATTTGAATACTTAAATAAAAATGCATAATATATAACATCTCATCATCATGTATCTTGGGTTCGAACCTAGCCTTGTACCTTTTGAGATTTTAGGAACTCATGTGCGAAATTAACTTAAAATTAACCATGGAATTTTCGGTTTAGGAAAACTCAAGAAAACTGACATATAACTGAAACGCAAATCGCTTGCGTGTAGAGTTTCCAAGCCCTCTCATTCTGAGAGGAGGCTTGTGCTCTGCATTACGACGTACATAGGCCAAGATGATCCCTCAAATTCTTTAAAAAAAAGCACACCCAGTTCCATCATCAAGCTCTCGGCCTAACCTGCTTTTACAACAAAACCTCGAGTCTCGTACCTCACAGCATCCCTATAAGGGCTGGCCGGTCCTGTCGGGCCGGTCGAGAATGGCCGTGCCCAAATACAGACCGCGCTAAAAAGGACGATAAGAAAGTACAGCTTTTGTCGACACGGCCCGACAATGTCGTCTATAGCTGGTTTTGAGCCTTATTTATAGTTTTTTTCTGTTATAATTCGTAAACGCTGTACTGGGTGCTGTGTTTAGTAAATCATGATCATCCTAGCCCACGTTCCACCGCTGGGCACATGCATACTCTCAGAATCCTTTTTTCAGAAAACGACTCCTTAGTTGTTGTAACAACAACAACTACAAATATTCTTTATTCAGCACCACAAATCGTACAAAAAATGTACACACAAACACACACACACACACACACACACACACACACACACACACACACACACACACACACACACACACACACACACACACACACACACACACACACACACACACACAAACATCACGCCGGTATTCCCAAATGGGGTAGGCAGAGCACACGAAACTGCTTCAGAGCCACTTTTAGCAATTTTAGGTTTAAAGTTTGACAAAAACGGTACAATAGTGCCTACGGTATACCTTAACCTATATCCTCAGTCGCCTCTTACGACATCCACGGAAGAAATGGAGAGGTGTACGTAATACTAACCTGACACCACTCGGGTAAACAAAAAGTTTATGGAATTACAAAATGCAGGGTAAAACAATAATAGGCGGTCAAAAAGCGATCTCTTCCCGCTACTTAGATATAGAAAATAATACAAATATGTCAAAGTAGGTGGCGGAACCAAATATATATACGAGTACTCACGTAAATTATCAATGAAAAATGCCAATAGACCGTAATAATATATGTGAGACAAGGACAACCGCTGGAGTTAACGAGTTCTTGAGTGGAGTGGTCTTGGCAATCGTAGTGTAGGACGCCCTCCGGCCAGGTGGAGTGACGATCTGCGAAAGGCTGCTGGTAGAAGCTGGATGCGTCTAGCCGAGGACAGGGCATAATGGCGCTCTTTGGCGGAGGCCTATGTCCAGCAGTGGACTGCTATAGGCTGATGATGATAATGATGTTGATGATGTGAGACAAGGATATAGGAAATTAGGAGATGTAACGAACAAAACAAAAATAACACAGAAGGACTGAAGACAGAGTTAAGATAGTAGTGTCAAATAGTGAAACTTGCAAACTGCAGGTGGTAGGCCCTATTACAAGGTCCGCCCGGATTGCACTGTTGTGTTTCGGAGTGGATTGAGTTATCCCATCTTAGACCTCTAGGTTGGCAACGCTTCTGCAATCCCCCTGGTATTACAGGTGTCTATGGGCGGTGGTGATTTCTTCCCATCAGGAGACCTACTTGCTTGTTTGCCATACAGTCGAATTTTAAAAAAACTCAACGAGATTTTTTAAATTACTCTCGTTCTCTCGTAAGCAATGCAGGAGACTAGACTTATATTGATGCTGTGGTGATCTTAGGTACATTTTGGCGAGCATCGGGGCTTAATGCAAAGCCGGCACAGCGGCGGCTGGCAGAGATAAATGGGCATCGACACAACATATATTATATGTTGGTGCGATAATTTATTACATAAACGTTGGTGGATGTTGGGACGTGATAATTAAGGACGGAGTTTGTGTGACTGATTGCTTAGTGTGAGGTGTAGATGAAGTTTTGGTGCGATGGTTTGCGTTTAAGAATTGTTAAATACTATCTGTTATATTTCGCGGGAGCCATGCGTTTTTTTTTACAAGATAAATAATATCCTACGGATCTTCTTAAGTGGCTATATCCATGCCAAATTTCATGTTCATTTGCCCAAATTTCATGCCCTATAATAATAACGTAATTATTTCATTTATCATAAGCAGTTTTTTCTTCAGAATTGTTATTAAACTTACCTTACTTAGGTACTGCATTCAATAAGACGACATTTCAAAAAATCCCGCACACAACACGGTTACTTACATTTTGTGGCAAACTTTGGTATGGCAAGTAAATTATGACAAATGTAATTTTGTTACGGGAAGCGAAGTGATTCGGGTTAAGACGCTTCTACTGTTAATTTAATGACTTAGGATAGCTTTAATTACTTGTAGTGCAGTTGATTGAATTACAATAATGCTTATTATACAATGAACTAAAAGAATTTCCTTGCTCACCCGCGACCTTACGATATAGCTAAGCTTATGCAAAATATGCGTGTTCATGCAGTTCCTCCACCTCCACACTGTAAGAAAACACACAAATCACACAAACCCATCTATCACCACCACCACACTACGCTGACGCGTTTCGAACTCAACCAGAGCTCATCTTCAGAGTGACACAACCGTACACCATGCTACCAGTTGTTAGAGTTGTTTGATATTTTGCATAAGCTTAGCTATCGTAAAGTCGCGGGTGAGCAAGGAAATTCTTTTAGTTCATTGATATGGACCTCCGCAAAGTAACGCCTGATTCAATAAATTGCTTATTATACAGTTTCTTTACATATTAGGACAAATATTTTGATTATTGCATATTAACCTTTGTGCTACTAATGTCATGTTGACATCTTATACTTTTGTTAAACAAATCATAGTGAAATTGACTATTAAAAGGTTCATCCCTGGGCCATGATTTAATTAGTTCGACTGTACATATTTCAAAAGGATGTATGTATGTCAATTCCTTACTGTACACAAGAAAAGAAACAAATCCTTTGAGATACAATTAACTATTTTGATCACTTTTTTCTTGCACAGATCAAACTCAACACAAGATTCTAGAGGTTTTTTAAAATGATTTATTAATTATTTCCGGAGAATAATGATAATAAAATATTTAGAGTAAGTCCTGGTGATCTTTCACAATGAGTTTATAAAATACCTGTTGTTAAAAGTATTTGTTTGTACCTAAACAATGTTATAACTTATCTAAGTATTCTGAGGGCAGTTAGGTCCAATAAAAGTTGCAGATATCTAGATAAGAAAAAATGTACACAAAACGACATGCTGTATAACATTATAAAACTCAATCCACAAGATTTCCCCCAACGCTCGTTACACGGAAAAACATTCCCTCCAAAAAACAATTCAACAAAAAAACCCCCAAGTTGAACAAATAAGTTCCCAAAGAATTTCTCGAATACCTTTTATTAGGGGGATGGTAGTTAATTTTAATGCTGGCAGTAATTAACGAATCTTTGGACCCTCAAGTGCGCACGAGTGGGGCTTAATCGCGTTGGACGGGCTCAAGATGGTGGCGGGAGCGGCAAGAGGCGCTGAAGCGGAAACAACTCGTGTAGTAACAACACTAGATTTATGAGTCACTTGCCACTGTTCGTAGTTTGCTCGTATAAAGACAATTGAGTTTATTAATAATAACATTGGAAAGAAAGAAAGAGAGATATTTATTTTGGGTCCATAATTACCACCACCTTGTAATAAGACTAAAACTAGCACTAAAACTAAATTACTTGGTGACACGATAATAGGATACCACTTTCGATAAGTGCCTCCACTCAGCATTTGCATTCGCGACGTATTTACTAAGAGTATGTTTAGTACTCAACTAAATTAGGCACAGGTGGCTTTTCATTCCCGTGTTTTGACCGTACTTTTAGGTACTTATGTTGTTATACTCTGCCATATACAAGCAACCGGTCTCCATAATCAATACCTAGTTATTATTTCTTTGTTGTTTTATTGTTATTTAATCGGATGGTGTGGAGATCAAGAGGAGAGGCCTTTGCCCAGCAGTGGGACACTATTGTAGGCTAGTTAAAAAAAATCGGATAGATGGGTAAAGATTCTGTAAACAAAACTAAAACACACATGTAAATGTGTTTATAGTAACTTGAAAACTTACTACAAAATAATGGCCTTAGTTTGTAGTATTAGTATCTATGAACGCGATTTGGTTAACCATGAAAACCACGGCCTATCTCGCTTTTATTAAAATTTAAATTCGAACGCCACCGCGTGTGGCTTGCACCAAACCTCTTGAAGTAAGAAAGCAGTTTTTCTTGGATTTTTCATACGAAAGCGGAGGTAAATTAGATAATATCCGCTTAATGAGGAGTTATCAACGCAGCTCGAGAGCTCATTCAATATTATGCAAGTTTCTTACTTTTTAATAAAATATTACATTTATTATATTACCAATAAAAATATTTTTCTACTTTTTATTTTTATACCAGAGGGGTATATTATAACGTACACGTGGGTAATGTATTTTTGGTAATTTTTTTTTGGAAACGGTTAAGTATTAGTTAACAAGCACATCGAAGAATAAATAATAAACAGATTTTGTCATCCATCCATCATCAGCTGGAAGAGGTCCACTGTCTAAAGTCGCTTCCTTCGAACTCTCACGATGTTATCAGTCTGTCTAGTGATTCTAGTGAGAGGCCTACCAACGCTTCGTCTTTCAGCTTTATCCGGATCTATATATTTATCTCATCATCATCATTATTATTCCATCCATCATAATTCATGTGTCCAGCAGTGGGACAGACCTCCTCTCAGAATGAGAAGGCTATCTATGTATGTATTGGGTATATATTAAAACCAATCCGTGACAGTCTCAGAACCAAAATATTAAATTTAATTACACCTAAAACCGCCCAGAGGGACTCCATTCCAATATAATCCGGAGAAATACACAATATTAAAATATGACTGCGGTCGGGGATGCAATCAGCATCTGATCACGTGTTCCTTTTGAGAGCGGCTTATCTTACCCATGGCTAGGGATGCTACGATATATCGATACATGGACACCCAAAAATATCGATATCGAAGATCCAGCGATATCGGTATAAAGAAATCTCAGTATGTCGAAATAAAACGTCGAAAGACCCGTCCAAATATCCGCAAAATCGAGTAAAATGACATTACCGGCAACACTACCGTATATATGTCTGAAAATACGAATATGTATACTACTCTAATCTGTGGTGGGTTGGGTGAGTGCTTAGAATTACTTAATTTTGGATGTATAAAAAAATTAAAACCGATTGTTTAAAGTATCCCCCTTAGGCAAGGTCCCAAAGATGCTGGCTGCGTTCCTTCTTTAGCTAAGTTTAGTAGGTAATTATGAAGGTATTTTAAGTTTACGATAGTTTTATGTAAATAGTTTCAATTTAATTGTTTTATACTTATATTTGTCAGTATTTTTTATTTTTGTAATATCTCTGTACTGCTTTTGGTGATCAATAAAGAATATTTGTATTGTATTGTATTATCGATATCGATATTTAAAAAAAAAAACCTTACATCCCTACCCTTGGCGTTATCCGCCCTCAGAGGAAGAAGACGTTAACGCTCAGTAACAGGGTTGGTTTCGTACTGAAACGCTGATCGTGCTCGGTTTTCTTTGAACGTAATTATGTAGCAAATTTTGAGGGTATTAATTCAGGCTAAGCTGATTCGGCGAGACCTATTGAGTTGCGTAAATTAATGCGTTTTTTTGATTATGGATAAGAAATGATGGGGGATTGATTATGCTGATATTTCTTAAGGTTTTAGCTTTGATGAAGGAGTGTATAGGTACGTGCTAGATATTGATGGCTTATGGAAACTCTACTGAATGTTTGAGTTTTAGGGTATGATTCTTTGAAGACTTACAAAAATATTTGTACTTTTAGCTAACCAATGAATCGAATACCTGGTATTGTATCAGGAAACTATACGTATATTTTAAACTCTCTCTCTCTCTCTCTCTCTCTGAATATTTTTGCACCTAGGTATATGACTGTTTATTTCTTATGTTTTTTATATTATTATAAATTTTAAATTATTATTTTTTCGTATACGTAGTGTAACGTTTCGGCTCCACATAAAACCAAAGTGTGGCAACACATGCTGTATAGCCCTTCTAGATGTCCTGTCGAGTCACCACCGTAAATGAGTTTTATCGATAGTTTTAGTTTTATTACTTTAAAATGGTGGTACTAATGGAACCAAATAAATCTCTTTCTTTCCTAGTAAATGAATAAAAAAATAATTATATAGCCGTTCAGTGCCAGATGAGTCCTCAGAAAAGCCAATCCTTATACGCTCCGGAAACATAGTCTAACATATTATACAGCTACAAAGTCTCTATTGTTAGTGATACAGGCTGATATGCAGCTATTTGTTGGCTGTATAGTTGGCCCGCAGGTAGCAGGAAGCGTTTGACATGTAAATACGCGGCGCCGCGACTAGGCGCGGAATTTATTCAGAACTCGCTGCTGTTTCACTTTTACACCTCATGGATGTAAAAAGAACTATATTGTGTGTATATAAGTAGACTAGCTTTTGCCCGCGGGTTCTCTCGGGTGTAATTTGGGGTAGGTTTACTTTGTCCGGCCCTTTTTTTCGCGTTATGGGTGATTTTTCGGAGAAGTAAAGTGAATACAGATACAAAGAGATACAAACGATAAATTTTCAAATTCAAAAATCAATCCAACGATAATTCATACAAACTTTGAACTCCCGTGTCACCCATTCAATGGTGGAATTTAATTAAGTTAGCTTAAATACAAAGTTTAATATTTCTAGTTTCAAAAATGACGGACTTTCTATACAAACTTTCAACCCCTTTTCACCCCCTTAATTCAATCCTTTCCTGTTCCTTGTTAACGTTTTAAAACAACACCTGTGAAAAAAAAACAGTTTTCTAGGTCCAGAGGTTTAGATTGGACGTTGATGAGACAGTGAGTCAGGTCTCCTCTTTTTATATAAGTATATAGATGTGACATACATAACAGTCACGTTTTGAGGTGTCCTAGCTTACGTAACAGCGATGTTCGCAAGTTGGGCGTATAACACAAGTACTTACGCGACAGAGCTTTACTCGTATTTTTTTCGTTAAAACAGGTTTTTAACCCCCAACGCAAAAAGAGGGGTATTATAAGTTTGACTCCTGTGTCTTTTTGTCTGTCTGTGGCATAGTAGCTCTCCAACGCATGGACTGATTTCGATGCGATTTTTTAAAGTGAAAGCGAGTTTGCTTGTGGTAGTTCTAGCTATGTTTCGAAATCGGTGCATTGAAAATGTCGGACTTTTAAAAATTTTCTTAGTGGGTCATGATTTATTGGTAAGTATTTCGTCGTAGTAGTAGTAGTAGTATGTGTTCCTAATGCTTTCAATCCCTAATCATATAGGTAGTATAACCATATTATATACGAGAATTACCCACGCGAAGGGTAGGCTATTTTATGCACACATTTCAGATCCAGTATCAAAAGGAAGTAATTTATAAAGAAAATCTTTCTATCTCCCCCCAAATTGACAGATCCTATTCACAAAATAATCAATTTAACTCAATTCCTTTGAGGCCTTTCGCGGATAACTGCAGTCTCCAATCAGCTTCATTCACGATATTATCAACTCAATACAAGTACATTAGGACTGCATTTTGAACAACACATGGAACACACGTGGCACTGTTAATGCAAAACGGTGTATGTGCCAAAGAATTTGTAGAACATACGCGCTTTTACGCTGCCAATGCCAAGGTTACTAGAAGAGATCGCTTTTTAGCGATAAGACCGCCTATTGTCTACCTGAATTTTTCTATTTTTGTAATGTCTCTGTACTGCTTTTGGTGATCAATAAAGAATATTTGTATTGTATTGTATTGTTACTTTGTGCATGTGAAGCAGCGTATGTGCTAAAGATAATTATTATTAACGTATCACAGTTCAAAGTACATCATCATCATATCGGCCGTAGGACGTCCAATTGATGGACATAGACCTCCCCATAGACCTCCAGTTGCTTCGGTTGGAAGTCTATATAAGTTATCACTGTCAACACACACTGGTTAAAGACTTACATCTTAAGACTCAAGAGCCATGCTTTCTTGTAATTATAAAGAAAATCGTCTGATCTATAAATTAGTTTAGGTTAGATTTAAGAGGAAATATAGTATAGTTCGTGACTATAGGTTCATTATTCCATTTTATTCATTTTTCACACTTTCAAACGGCACGTTTACTCGTATTAAGCACATACGCGCTTTTGCGTTGCCAGGGCCAGCACACATGGGCACCCCATTTCTGTCCAAGCATTAACGTGTCAGTGAGATGTGTATCGAGACACGTGACTTGCAGATTTCGGCGGGAAAGTTAAATTAGGGGGGAAAGAGATAAATGGAAAAAATGCTGTCAATATCTTCTTTTCATTAATGGTTTTGAAAGTTTGTTGATAGCATTTCTCGCCAGTCACAGTTGGTATTTTGGGTTTGGGGCTACGGGATCGGTTTGATTGCATTGTGTGCGTGTTAGTGACAATGCTTATTTACTAATGTGTGTACAATTCGTGTTAGTCATTTAAGCCGGTGTTATACTTAATATAATTATTTTACTAATGTAAATATTAGTAGCTCGTTAAATTCTAACTGGAACTACATTCATGACGTTAAAGTTATTAAGAGTAGCGGACGTAATTTGGAGAAAATATATTCATAAGGCGAAGCACGAAGGCAGTACACGCCATCGTGCTGCGTTTGGATTGAAAGCTGGTTTGCTGCTGAATAAATATTATTTAGAGTTTGTGAGAAATAAAGAGAAAGAAAATTTAAAAAAATATTGCGATACACAGATAAAGTGGCAATACTAAAGCCACCATCTTACCGTATTTGCCTGTTTCAAATTTCATTCAAATTCAGAGTGTTATTTTAACTAATACCATTCCGGACTTCAAACGCGTCATTACACGGTCATATCCAAATATAAAATCGGCTCTATACGAGTACATCAAGATAAATTAAAAGTGTAATTCAAATGTGCCTGGTCAGTTATAAATTAGTAAATTAAGAAAAAAAATAAGACCTTACCATAATGTCACCCTTGAAATCATTCCAATTTCAAACTTCGTATTTATTTAAAGAACTTAGCGTGTAGGGTAAATGCACCAATTATGGCCTCGAATCGCAGTGCGCTCTTAATTCCCGTTTTAAATAACAGCGATTACTGGCATTTTTCCGTGCCAGGCACCAGTCGCGCCTCGCACCCTCTCAGGTCTCGCTATCTTATACTCTTTGATGGGAAATTCGTAGGGCTATGCTATGCCTGAATGATTTGCTTTGTGCGATAAAAAAAAACGTTAAAACCGAACGCATGACTCATTTGAGGCGAGTAAGTAGGTTGTGTAAGTAAGTAACTAGAAACAGTTTAGAAATGTTAGAGTCGATTTTTGTGAATGTATTTATTTCAGACAATAATTGGAGCAAACGAACAAAGAAGCGCAAGTTAATGAGAACATAATTACTATAGTATCCCTCTTAATTTATTAAACATACACCTTTAGAATTATCTCTACATTTTAGTCGCATCATAACAGCCATGGTATAGATTGTAGTATTATAGCTTTCGTTTTCATAGAATCAAATGATACTTAGGAAAGTATAAAAAAGAAGCGAAATAAGAGCGAATATGCCATTTCTGAAACATTAAGCTACATTTTCGGCCTCATCTGCACTTACTATCAGTTTAAATAATGGCTGGTCAGTTTTAAATTTTAAAAAATAGCGTCGAGTCGGACATTCTAGTGAAAAACAGCGTTGCAATATTATATTGAGTGGAGCCCAATTTTTACTGTTCTAAATCTTTTTACTATATATTTTTTTATGGCATTGGGGGAAAACGAGCCAACGGATCGCCTGATGGTAAACGATTACCGTCGCCAATGGACACCTGCAACACCAGAAGAGTCACAAGTGCGTTGCCGGCCTTTTAGGTAGGAGTACGCTCTTTCTTTGAAAGCTTGAAGGTCGCATTGGTCCGGGAATACCGCAGGCGATAGTTCATTCCAGAGCTTTGCTGTGCGAGGCAAGAAGTTTCTGGAAAAACGCACAGTAGAAGACTGCCAAACATCTATATGGTGATGATGGAAGTGTTGTCGCGTAGGGCGGTGCCGGAAGGATGCGGCAGGGACTACTTTTCATCCAGCGTATTTTTTACTATGTATCGATAATATACAATTTCCTCTCTCTCTTTCTATTCTTAGGAGACATTTTTTGTTTCTGTACTATATTTTGTTTTTGTAGCGTATTTTAGTTAATTATCGCAGACGATTTCGGGACAATGGCCCAATTGAAGTTTTAAGTCTTTTTTCAAGCTAAAGTCGTGATTTATCCATAATGCAAACTTAAACTTGGCGCTTGGTATCTTTTATTTAACGAGGTATCGATGCAGCGTGGGACGGCACACCTGCCGGTGTTGCCGTGGACTGACATTTGAAAGAGGGGTGTAGGTACGTGATATCTTAAATTGTGTGAAGTATTTGTACTCGAGTTTAACCTGGTGAACCCCAGTATACAAATTTAAGAAAAATTGTTGCGGAATTTAAAACTAATTGGTTCAAGAATAATGTTAAAGGTTAATCAAACTTGATAACATGTTAGTGTACATTAGATAGTATAGTTACAGTATTGCGAAAGATAGGTACCTATGAACTTGATAAAATGTTAGTTTACTTACAAGATATAAAAATGGAGAATCACGGGATATCAATGGGTGCTTTACCCTAAAGAGAGCTTCTCATTGTAGTGTCATAATTATGCATTTGGGTACACGGTCGTAGTGTCTCTTTCTTGTTGCTCTAACCCTAGCAGTAATCAAAAGCACAAAAAACTGTTGTAGTTTAAAAATGGTACACTCGTCTTTTAAAGGCATCCATGCACTGTTTTAACTTTTTAAAGTCATCTATCAAAATATTTTAAAATGTCACCGTGACGAACCAGCCTACCGGAACCTGAGCGGTAATCTTATTGTCCGGTTATTACCAGTTATTACCGGCTGTTACTGGATTACCGGACAAGACCGGACCGATAACGCTTTCCCGCTACGCACTAATAAGTCAAATTGGACAATGGAAGCAGTAATTGGCTAGCCTTTAGTGGTCTGTGTATGTATGTATGTAAACACTATTGTATTAAGCGTGGGAATGTACTCAGACAACAGTATATTGTCTTAGTACTAGCTTCCATTTTAATATTTAGTAGTTTAGTTAAATGGGCACCAGTGGCGTGGGGCCGTAAGAACTTGATTCCCACCGGGTTTGCAAAATGTTTTTCGTGACTCAGACGTCACTATTACTACTACTAACTGATGGAAAAGATCGTGTATACTAACAGCGAGATTTTAGATTCGAAGACATAAGTACCTAGCTCATCTCTTACTCTTCTCACGAAAATGTTTACTTCACGCTATTTATTTGTATTAGGCATACATATTATTTGCTGCACTTTAATTAAAAGCCAATAAATGCATCTTACAAAAAAGTATTTAACTACGTTTTCAAACTAATTTATATTTAGCCGTATTGAAATGTATATTGAGCGGAAAAAAATCTGGCCCTCAAATGTATGCAGAAATAGGTAATTTTGTATGAAGGATGGGCCAAATTTTGTGCCGCTGAGTATAATTTTGTATTTTTTACGAGTAAAAGTTAAGTCGTGCGGTTTATTCCCACTGTGCGTTCATTATTTTCTAACATTATGTTCTAAATCATATCAAAAGAAGAGCACATAAAAAACGAAACGGTAGACGAAACACTGGCACATTCTTTTCTAGCACCAACTTTAGAAATTAAAAGTAAATTGCTGGAATCGAAGACTATTTCAAAAATAGAACACAATCGCAAAAGCGGTATGATATTTTCCGATAGTGAGTAAGTAGGGTTGGGATCGATCGCGGTGCATTATTGAGGAGGCGGTGGTATCGGTACAAGGGCTGGCAACCGCAAGGTACCGGAAACATCTCAGGGTTGCCGGTAGAAATAGTTTTATTTAAATACTTTGAAATAGTAATAGGGAGGAAGTTCACTTAATGAAGCATTTTACAGACCTGTAACAAAACACAACACAACTTTCCGATTGTGTGCTATTTTTTATTTAGAAAAAAGATACGCCGTAGAGCTTTTGAAACTCCGATTATTTTTATGTATAATAACGTAACTGCGTTACGGATCAGGGCCTATAGAATGTTAGTAGTATACACACTTCATAATAAATTTAATCTAAATCTATTCAGCGATAATCAGGTAACAGACTGAGAGAAGGAGTGATATTCGCATTTATAAAATTAGTAAATATAATGCAATATACGTAAGTCATACATAATCAATAATCATTAAAATTTGAATAATATTACTGTCTTTTTAGTCCCAGGAAAGTGTCTTTATTATATTACATTCCTTATATCCAATGCCTGCAATTTTTCTCATTACTTAACATTCTTCCGGTATAAGAAGTACCTAAACCTAATATATGTTCATGAAGGATGGTGTAATATTATAAATGGTTAAATAGTTCTAAAGATTACTTACTCTCTACATAAAAATAGAAAAGTTCATTTTTTTCATTGTATTAATTAGGCATAGATATAAAAGCTTAAATTATTAGTGTAATAACTCAACAAACTACACCAATTTGTACAAATCGCAATTATTTCCTTTCACTCCCCCGATAAAAAGTAATACATTCAAATGAGGTACACGTTTTTCTACAAATTACAACTTTGCTGTTCACTTCACCGATAAAAAATAATAAGTATAAATTATACCAATCGTCGTTTAAAATCGTAAGTCCCATCCCTATTCTATATTTACCGGGGCTTCTATTTCTGCGCGAACATTGTTTATGGCATTGTTAATGCGCGGCAAGGCGCTAGTGACATTTCGGGCCGTGCATGTCCGGCTTTATATTGATTAAGGAAATTGTGCCGGTTACTGGCCAGTTATATTTTGGACTGTGGAATGATATTCGATTTGATTCGGTGTTGAATTCACGGCATTATGGGTACTGGCTGACTTAGTGTTTCATAATATTTGATATTATAAAAAAAATTGGAGTTCGAATGTGTTAGTTTACTTCTTGTCTTTCTTTCTTTAACGATATTTGTTTTCAGGTTGTTTTATTTTTGTATTTTAACGTTTTGTATTTGAAAATAAAGCTTTACAGTATCTTAACGTAATTAAATATGTTTGTTATTGTTACAAAATAAACAGTCGAGTCGAGTTGAGTTTCTTGCCAGATGCTTCTCAACATAAGTTTTTCCGTAATGGTGGTTGAAAAGAAATATTTTTGACTTTGAACAAGGTGAATTCTCACAGAAAAAAGTAAAAACCGTAAAAACAGAATGAAAGAGGTAACTAAATATTTCCTTATAAAATTATTGCCATGTTAGAGCATTTTACTATGAACTATTTTATTCAAAGATAGTGTCAAATTTTGACCGAATTCCTCCAACAATTTTAGCGCTAAAGAGTAAACACACAATACACACAAAGAGACAAAAAAAGATAGACTTATTTATGTTGATAATTTTGCAGTTAGGTACAATATTAGTTAGAATTACTGTGTCATCAAATTAGATGTTTTGATTGTCAACTCTTGTTGGAGAAAGCTCGCGTTATGATTTCACTATACTAGTCAAGTCCTTACCGACTTCGCAAACAGCCCAGAGGCAAAAATCTCAATAAAAGCATATATAGAATGTAATATGCGATATTGAACAATAACTATGGCGGCGTTCAAAAGACACCAGGCATTATTACATTCCTTCGTAATGGCCCCAGAAATGTATGTAGGTTGTCTTTGATGACGTGTGACGTCATTCGTCCATATTATCTCGCATGTCCTCATTTTAGTTATGTAATCAATATATTATAGTACATGGTGAAATTTGACAGTTTTAATCAGCCTTTGTAAAGCACCATGCCCATTGCCCAACGCTGTGCTATCTACTATTTAATTCTTTGTAGCAAATAGTATTCCATGAAATAGCTGTATAAGAGGGATCAAAAATGGCGAGTGGCGTGGGTTCCAATGTGAGCGTAGTAAATATCGTAAGTAGACAACGCCACTGTCATTTTTTTGCCACTGTTATAGGTAAAACTGTAGCATAACTACTAAAGTCAACAAATAATCTTTAACACGTTAACTTCATTAATTAATGTCTCGCATATTTAACCTCTCGGCAGAAAGCCAACTCGGAAGGTATGTGTTACAACAATTTAAAGTTACGACCCGAAATATTGTTGTATATTAACGAAATTAAGGTGCGATTAATTACAATATGAATAATTCCACATTTTAATTGTTCTTCTTAAATTTAAGAGCCACGCTTGAGTAACATTTCTCCTTCACCTGGTCAAAATAGGCCAATCTTGGTCTACTGCCTCGTTTTCCTTCTAATTTTCTTTCTAGCAGGCTTAAAAAAAATGTCATGTCGTATCAATTGTCCTATCATATGTCGTTCTACAATTTATGGTCTCCAGTAAGGTTTTTTTTTTATGACCATGGTAACAAGTAATTTATTTCCAAATGAACATAACGCCGAATAACTTACAAGTTACGTACTCCTTTCGCATACAATTAGTGTGTACTATTTCCACAAAGTTCAAAAGCGCTCGACGTAATGTAACACGCGCACCCTCTAACACTTTATAAGCTAATTGTAAAATCTAGAGTTGAAATCCGAGAGCAAACATCCGAAATTATGTTACGTTTCGTCGTAATTCTTACATTACACCAATAAACAGAAGCGGCGGCAAAATATACCTTGCAACAACCACTTAAGCTGCTAATTAGAACAGCGCAACTATCAAATCAAACATAAAGACACACTGAACTGACAGTTAGTGTCTAGTCCTAAAGGTCGTTTTTTTTCATACACCGCTTCTACCTTTAACACAGCTCTGGTGATGCTCTGCCTCAACTAAACCTTCAGAGTTTTTATTTTTTTAAATATATGTGTAAGAATTAGACGTGGGTCACCAGTTTTATTTTGAATATTATTTCAACATTTGAAAAAAAGTACAAAGCCGTTAAACTTAGAGTTAGGTAATTTGTTCTTTATATAGTATGCGAGGGCTTACGAGGGTAAAGTTTTAAAACTTCCCATACAACGACGTAGAATTATATCTGTGTCTACTAACAGATAAGTACTTATAGGCCTTTAGATTTCGTCCAAACTACAGACTTTGAACATCTGCACTTAGCTATTTGGAACTTGCTGAATAGTCGCCAAGAACTAAATTATGCAACTTACTGAGTCAAGTAGGTACTTAGTTCTAAAGCTACGGTGATATATTACTAACTAATAGGGTACAGATATGTTTTCGCAGTAATAAGTAGGTAAGTACATAATTCTGCATTCGAAATAAAGTGTATTAATTTAAGAAACAAATGAATCCAATAAAAAAATGCGTACTCCAGCGACTAGGATTTTCCTTTTTATTTCTTATCCGAGTTAATATTTGCGGCATCTGGCAGCGGCAGCACACATTCTAAAATTAAACGACTAATTACTCCAAAACAATATCCACAGAACTTAATTGACTGGTTATCAACCAACCAATGAACGGGCGTGATTGATTCAAATTCGGATTCGAAATTCAAATTACCGCGACACGCGAAGTAACACAGGTAACATCCACTACATTCTCACCTCGTAGTTAGCACGACGGAATGACTAAACAGGGTGTCCATATTTAATCTGCGCACCGCGGTCGTATCGGTTTAATGTGCTGGGAATGCATGCATAATTCAGAATGCGCCCAGAAACTTGGCGCAGTGTGTTCCGTGGCGCATAATGTGTCTGAGCGAACGCAGCCGCGGCTGAAAGTCGCGTGCGGGAAAAAGGACGGCACATGTTATTGTTTCTATTTGGCACAGTTTGTCACAAAATTGAACGAGTACGTGAAATGTATTATAGTCAACGGCGGTTATGAAGCAAATCCTGAATTCCGGACACATTGCACTATATATGAAGTTTCTGAACACTGACAATGTGTGTCAAGCATAGATAAAATTGCACTGTTTACTTGTTGCGTCCGACACAATAGTAAGTATAGCTTTTTTCCAATGGTTCACATTCAGAAATTGATTCAAGATTTACTTCATATTCGCCGTAGACTAATAATAGTCAGAAGTAATACCAGTACAAATGTGCTTTTACAAATATTTATAGTCATTAGTTTATAGACATTGGCAATAAGCAGACGGATTAAATTACATCTCCGTTTCAGAATTAATTATTAAACGCGGAAATCTTCACATATACCTAAATTACCCCAGGGGTCAATAAATAAGGGTCAGTTTTACCCCACTTTACCTGCAATCCACGTATTTAATTCGGCTATATAAATTTACTGCACTCGCACCGAGCCGGGGGAAATCTCTCGGCGGATTGAAAGTTTTTTTTTTAATTCAATAACTGCGTTTGTAGTTTTTTATGGTTGGATGAGCATTGGAATCAAATATTGAGGTTTTGGATTTTTTTTGCTTGAAAGATTTGCGCCGCAACTGTTTTTTTTTCTATAAAACAATATGTTAGCTACGTGTCGAATGTTTTGTGAGTCAACATTTTCTAAAATTCATAGACAAGTTAACAATTCAATTTACTATTGCAAAAAAACTCTGTTAAAACTGTCCATTAATCGTTATGACAAATTGAAGAACATTGCCACATTCTTCGGCGATGAAAACCTGTGTACTTATAAACTTATTACAAGTGCCAAGAAATTTGGGTTAGGAGAGCTCTTCTAACTTAAAACTAGAGACTTTTTTTTAAATAAGCCATTTTTAAATTGAAGCATCTCCAACATACGACACAGTTCGCCGTTCAAACAAATTCAAACGCCGCAAAGCATAAGCTCAAACACTCGTACTTAGCTCGCAGCATCGTATTTACGTTTAATTCCACACATTAATGTAATGAACATCGTCGCACCCCGCTAACTCAATTCACATAATGTATGCCATACATTACCTCATTTCAGTTAACAATTCACTATAAGCTTTCTCGCCGAGCGCCTTCAAACTCAACCGCGTCAACAATACGTGTGTTCAGTCGGGAGGCGCGCTCCGACGGAACGGACGTCAGTATTTATTTTATTAATAAATATGTTAATAACCCAGGTAAGTAGCGGTTCTTGCATTATTCATACTGAGGTAGCGCCGTTGACATAGCCATGGATAGCCATGCAAATTCAATCCGGGAGATGCGACCGAATTATCATAATTGCGAGTGAAGTTTTTGTTTCTAGGTACCTGCGGAAGTTTAATACGAAGTTTTGCAGACACTTTTAGTTGTGTGACGGCGTCATCGCGCCATTTGCAATTCAGATAGTGGGAAAAGGCGCCTCAACTTTGCTGGGGATTTGTTTGAAAAATACACAGGTTCCCTTTGTCGGCGCTTTTCAGTTACGACAAATTGAATTATGCTACGGGGATGATCCCGCTTCGCCACCGGGATGTTACCTGTGTATACTTTTGATTATTTGTGTTAGGGAAATTTTAGCGCGATCTGCAATTTAGCTCCTTATAATTAAGTTAGCAAAAATTTTGATATGTGAAACGCAACAACCAGGGCTATAGCAGCTAAAAAGTGCATTAAAATGTACCAAATAGGAAACCTGCGCTGGCGAGGTTAGGAAAGGAAGTTGATCGTATTGGTGGAATTTTCTCTCTCACACAGCTTAGCTATCGCTAACAGATCTAGTGGATGCGCAACCTAAATCCAAATTCAAGAAAAACATTTATATTTTGATGCTGTAAGTATTTTATCCACGTAAAATTTTGAACAGCCTATAATGTAAAAGGTAGGAAGGTAAGTAGGCGTCCTGGCTGTTTTTAGATATATCCAATAAAGTTGTCAATTCGAAAACGAAAAAAAAAATCCAATCGAACAGCGTAATTCAAATTTTAACGGCCAGCATTAAAAACAAAATACGCCTAATTCCGACGTAAAGTATTTATTGCCTGGCTCGCGTCAAACGTTTACCAGTGTATGCCACTTTTTATAGTGCCATCATCCTGTAAATACAGGGTGTTAAATCGGGCCCTTGACTCGTAAATACAGGGTGTTGGATTGCTTTAAGCCTACCGATTTCGATTTTATAGCCACTGGATTGTCACTCGAACTTTATGGTGCGATGTGATGTCTAATCGAATATAAATTAGGTATGGTAACGGTTGCATTAGATACTTTTTGTTAGCTGTAAAAGTTTTAATTGCCATCACTAAATGAGGAGCACATATACATTAAAAAATCGAAAAATAATTTAAAAATATTTTTCTTTCTAATTTACTACAACAACATGAAAAATATTATATATTTATAAATAATTGTCCTATTATGAAGATAAAGCATAATAAGATTTCTATCGAACAAATCAGTTACAAAAATAACTGGCCAGTGGACTCATCATTACAGTTTTAATTTCCTTTTAAAAATTCCGAACGTTCTAAATTCAAATATCACCCCAGGCTAAAGTCCGTCGCCAATAAATCACTTTAAAAAACCATTTATTTTTCTAGAGCTGTACCTAATCAATCGCTGCAGCGATGACCGAGGCAAAGGTGAAGAATTTTCTACTCTAAACCGAAAATCTGAAGAATGCGGCGTATTTTCCAATCATCACCCCGCTAGGGTTGTCACTTTAAACCTCGGTCGATTGCGGTTTTTTAACCCTCGGCGTAAAAAGTTGGAGTGGTTTTGAGGCTTGAACAACGCTTTTGTGATGCAGTTTTTGTTTTCGTGAAATTGTATTAGAAACTGGTTTGTGCTTGATCGTTCTTCTGGCTTTGGTCTTTTGGCTTTTGGTCGGGCTCTTGTCAGTTTTAAAATGGCTGCGGTCGCTGCTATTCTGCAAGTTTTTGCACAGATTACAAAAAAATAACACTATTGCTTATAGTTACTCAAAATAAAATTTGTGTACGATATTCGTTTTCAAATTTAAAAATACCTACTAAAGCAAGTGTTCCTAGGCGGCGGTAATTGCTTAACATCAGGCGGGCCGCATGCATGTTTGCCACCGACGTGGTATTAAAAAAAAGTAGCAAAAAACAAATGACACCCTCACACATTCGAATATCAAATCGTTCCATTTTGAAAAGGCGTTCGATTCTGCCGTGCCAGCTGCCAATCAGGGCGCGCCTTCCTTCCTTTACGCGATTTTTTCACTCGCGCCTTGACACGGACAAACTTGGTGCATTCATCACCGCAGTAACATAGAGTTTTGAATTGTTAGAAGTTCTATTAATGACGTAAAGTCTATTAATACTACATTTTGTGATGAATAGTTGAGTTATTTTTTCCAAAAATGGCTTTGTTTTAATGTTTTTTTTTTACCTAATAAAAAGTTATAACCAAATTATGTTTATTTCCTTTGATGAATAAGTTTGCCTTTGTGGTCTTTTTTTGCAATACAATTTAAAAAAATCGAATACCTATTCAACTTTATATACTTAGCAGGATTTCCTTTCTATGTACCTACAGTCATGTGCAAATATATTATGTATCTATTCGACTATTTTAAAATTGTTACCACGGCCTTATTACGCCAGAATAAGAGTCCGTGGTACATATTTTTGCACTCAACAGTACAGTAACCGGTATTATCTTTAAAAAAATATTATGACGTTATTTATTAGTGTAGCGAACCCCAAAAGCAACGAGAAAACGTAAAGTAAACGTACTACAAAAAGCTGCCGCCTCTATTATCTTCCAAAAGCAACAAAAGTGCCTACAGAGCGCGATGTTTTAGCAAATGAGTGTCGACGTAAGTCGCGTCTGAGCGTACGCACACATGCTTGGCATTATTGTGCCGCAGCCGTGTGCGTGGAACGTTTCGGAATTCAAATTTGGTTTGAGCGACGCGAGGTAATGGATTATTTTTTTAATTAAAATTACTGGTGAGTTTTGATGGATGTGAATAAAGTTTTGTGCCAGTTAGTTTTAAGAATGTTACCAATTCATTTATTTTAAAATAAGCGTAACGAAATTGTGTATTTTTTGCAATCCGAAGGTGCTAGAAGGCCCTTTTTTTATATATTATCGAGTAGGTATAAGTTATATAAGTTGAATTTGCGTACGTTTCCCTGCAAATACGTATAGGAATGAATGAATATATCGACATTCAGAACAGCGTTCCGGAACATTCAATAGAATTCGTTTCACACATAAAAAATGTAGAGACACCTAGTTTGGTTTTGCATATGCATGGGACCTTCTAGCGGGGATATTTTGCTGTTTTTATTACGGAACGTAAAGTGTTGAGAGGTGAAGGTTTAAACTTCAAAAAGCGTTTTTTCAAAGTTGATATTTGTCCATTGTAAACAAGTTTTTCCAAGCTCAATAGATAGATCGATTTCATTGTTCGTCTGATGGTTTGGGTTAAATATACAATAATTGTTCGTTTAAAGATACTACATATGCAATGTAGTTATAGTAAGTATATAAATATTTAGTATCAAAAAGTGAAATAATATTTCTATCAAAGAAAAAAGTATTTCTCTAATCGTAAATAAAAACATCAAATACAATGACGACGTAAAGAAATACTTGTAAAGCGGCATATGAGTTTAATAACGCTAAAACTTTTCAGCGTTTTCTTTTTCCTTTCATTTTTTTATACGAATCGCAATGGGAGCAGTTTAAACGCTCCCAAAATGGCCTAGTAACTTTAATAATACGCTGCCAAAAACGTAGAACGATTAATTCAGCCAAATACATGTTTGTTAAAAGACTGTTTTGGGCGTTTTTGCTAAACTTTTAATTGGCCGATTAGTACGCCAATCATGTCAATAATACGTGACGATATACACGGCTAGTTATATCGCACCGGAACGCGGCGGATACTTAGATCATGTGTTTTGAATGTGCTGTGAAACTAATTCAAATATTCTGTATTCAACTATCTCAAAAGCTTAATTTTTAACCCCCAACGCAAAAGGCCAGAGAAAATAATAAATAATAATAATAAAACCATTTATTTCTGGCAACACAGCCCATACAATTAATACCTTAAGACTAATATACATAAAATTAATAAAACACAATATTGAAAACTAATACAAGAGAAGGAAAAAGTTTCACGCTAATGTCTGTTTGTCTTTCTATGGCATCGTAGCTCCCAAACGGATGCACCGATTTCGATACGATAGACCGATTTCTACCAAACATAGCTAAGAACCACCAAGAAAGCATTAAAATCGGTCCATCCGTTTAAGAGTTAAGATACCACAGACAGAAAGACAGATAGACATTGCCGTCAAACTTATGACTCCCCTCTTTTTGCGTCAGGGGTTAAAAAGCCGCGTTTGTGCCCGCAACGTCTCCCCGTAACAAAGCGAACTTCAAGTGAAATTTAACATCGAACGAAATTGCTTTCATTTTGAACAAATATAAAGGTGCCTACGGATTGACTCGCCAACTCCAAATTACCCAAGTTCATACACTCATTCGAACATTCTATGACATGATTGAAGCCTTTGACGAAAGTTCGTGAATCAATTTTTGGAAATAATCAGTACGATGGGAAATGCGTATTGTTGTGCTGTAATGAGGGTTTGTTGACAGCTAAAATACCGCTAGATGGCGTTAGCATCGAGAGGTCCGTTTGACGTTGGAGTCTTGCTTTTTGTTTACCGTGATCAGTTAATGTAAAAACGTGAACGGTTATATTTCACTCAGCCGAGCTGTTGTATTTCCGTCCGACGTAGCACAGGCATTTTATGAAAATACAAGATGTTATTTATGAAATTGGATTACAGATGTTTGATCAAAGCCGATATTTGAGTTTGAAAGTTAAAGCAAAAATAAATATTTTAGGGGGGTGGGCACTACCGTATGGATTGAGAGTTATTAAAAAAAAAAAAAAAACTCCCATCAACGTGAGGAACAATAATTCGACACCCACTTTGAAAAGCCTAGTAAGGTCTCAAAACTTTTTTTGATTAAGTAAAAGATTTGGAAATAATTCCAAAGTGCAAAAAATTGCGTCCCCCCACTACTTGTAATCTGTCCAAAAAAATGCAAAAAATATGTAATAATTCATAAATATTTCAACGAAAATTTAGTTAAGTGTTTAAACAATCACAAACGGGACGCAAATGTCAAAGTAGTTATACGGACCGCGCGATAGGTACTAGCGCCAACTAGCCTCATATGATCTATCTGTCTAACTAATACCTTTAAACGAGCAATTCTTGTAAATATTATATTTCGGGGATCTCGGAAACAGCTCCAACGATTTCGATGAAATTTGGTACGTAGGTGTTTTCGGGGATGAAAAAACGACTCAGTTTGGTCTTAGCTCTGGGAAAACGCTTGTAAGCGAGCGAAGCTCGGTCGCCCAGGTACTGTGTGTTTAATTGATAAAAAAACGCGTCTAATATTTTTGGAAAATTTAACTGACGTACTAATCGATCCATCAATTTTTTTATTGCAGCTTGGTCATGGCAATGTCTACCGGGTTACTTATTAAAAGTATGGTAATTTTATGGGGTACAAATCCAGTAAAAGTTAGGAGTTGTGACGGTTTTAAGGCTATTCTTTTATGGGCCATCTCTGAAGCATGCTAGTAAATTGCAATCATTTTTCTAAGAAAGTGTATGTACCTATTACTGATGTCTCCTCAGCTACTGGACAGAATAACAACACTTAAAGTTCCCAAAATGTAATAGGCCTGTTTTCACAGCTGTCATCTAAGTACAATTTATCCATTGCAGGTTATAAATTGTACTGAGATGCAGCTGTCAAAACGGGCCTTTTACATTTTGGGAACTATAAAAGTTAACTAAAACAATTAAAGATAGGAAAGCCAGCAGTCAAATTTCGAAGAAAAAAAAGCATAAAAGCCATTGGAATAGTTAACATTGTCACGATGTGAGCGATAGATGATGATGAAGAGGTAAAGACAGGAGATGTTCAAGAAGTTTATTAAATGAAAGTGTAAGGAAACAATATCTATGAAAAGAAAATATTGTCAAAAGGTGTATTTTTCGGATACCAGCTCTATCGCGTCGCGTAACGGGACGGTGTGAGCGTTAGAGCTGCTGGCCGAAAAATACACCTATTAAAAAAAAAACTAAGAAAGTGTCATCGGAGATGTCAAATGTAGGTTTTTGGCGGCATTCGGAATAAATTGTTGTTGTTCCTATCAAAGTATTTTGATTTCAAAAGATAGAAGGCACCTGTAACAATGCATACGAAAACGAACTTAATATAAAAACTAATAAATTTGGGACGTTGTAAATAAGCTAAAACGGTTACAAATGTTGTAGGACTTACAGTTGTGCCTTCAAGATCCCTTAAAGGGTTAAGTAAAACAGGATACAAATGTGTGATGAAACTGGTTATAAAACACTGTAGTTTACTGCACTGTTATGATATTATGATATTATGATCGAATAGATATTGATGTCAAAATAATAAAAATATTTAGCACGTCCTTATTATTATAGTACGGCTGATGATCGCAGAATGAATTTTGACATAAAAACAAAGTGCTGAATTTGAAAGTACAGTGGATATTCGAAAATTGAAATTTGAATTGAATTTTAAAAACGAACCAAAACATTATTATCATTAATCGTTTATTTCATAATGACACATTTAATTTATTACAAAGTAAATTACACTGCCAAACTGCGTAGCACTTTGTTGGCGGTTAGAATGCTCTTGAATTCTTGATACACTTGTGTCTTACATATAATTAGTTATATTCATGCGTGACATGAAATGAGGAAGAGGTTAAACAATCGACAAGGCTTGATCAGCCTTGTTACAACATATTCCAATTGGCGATAAAACTATCCCATTGTAAAGTATCCCGGGCCGGAATGACCCCGGGTCGGGTCGCGGCCGAGATAAGGGCTCTCGATAATAAACCTTTAAATTAAGTTATTGCTTCTTCAATCATTTTAGGGGAAACTTTGGTGAGTTTCTTTGCGTTGAGCTAAGAGTGGGTCGTTATTGTGACGTTTTTTTTTTAGTTTTCGAAATATGTATGCTAGGATTTTTTCTAAGTTACACCGAAACTCTTGTTAGTATTCTATTAGTCCGCACGAAGCGGTTCGCTTCATCATTCATAATGCGGATTGTTAAGGAATGGAATTCGCTCCCAACTGTATTTCCGTATAGGTATAATCTAAGGTATTTCAAGGCTAGAGTGAATAGGCTGTTACTAAACACCACTACAGATACACCTTTCGCCTCATCTGCAGTTTTTATCAGGTAAGATACCTAGGAGTCAATCACAGTTCTGTTTAATGTAAAAAAAATAGAACAGATTGAAATGAAAAAGGCTATATAGCCAAACAAACAAAAAACAAATTGTACGAAAAAAAAATAGTCTCCTGAAATTAATTAACAATACTTACACTATCACTATGCACGTCTCACGTCGATCATGTTTTCGTCTCTTGACTTACCTGCAAAAGAAAAAAATATTTTCACACATCTATAATATAGATTATGCACACAAATACTTAATACACAATAATACTTTTCATCCCGGAAAATTGCATAGCTCCCGCGGGATAGCCATTATCGAATTCACGGGAAACTGCTACTTTCACTTTATTATATTATGTACAGTCACCTGCAGTATAATATCTGCCACAGCGGAGCGTGCAAAAAATATCTAACTCGTCCTACCGTCCCTAGAAATAGAGTCGTATCAGATATTTATGCACGCTTGTTGTGTCAGATATTGGTGCCGGTGGTACATGTGTTTAAATAAAACTTTACTTTGTTAATACGATGATAATCCACAAAATTCACAAAAAATAGACAAAGAGGAATTTAGCCACGTAATCGGAACTACAAGCTTGTATTATTTGTTACACATATTTTAGCAGTTTGGGGGAACAGATACATTATGCATTAACCAACATGTTTGTCACATATTTTAGGAGAGTCTGAATAAATATCAATTTAGTAGACATTATTAGGCTTCTAGAACAACTGTTCTAAATTTTGGTACGAAGGTAGCTCTTCTACTTATAGTTAGAAGTACCTACCTACCTACTCTATAGGTTTTGATTTAATATTGCTATTTGTATACAAACACGTTACATTTTTTAACAAGTAACTGTATCTTTATAGATAGCGTTTACTTAGAAATTTGATTTTTTGACCCGTGTGGTGTCGGGTTAGAATTACACATCTCCATTTCTGCCGTGGATGTCGTAAGAGGCGACTGAGGATATAGGTTAAGGTATACCGTAGGCGACAGGCTAGCAACCTGTCACTATTGTACCGTTATTGGCAAACTTAAAACCTAAAATTGCTAAAAGTGGCTCCGAAGCGGTAACGTTTCGTGTGCTCTGCCTAACCCATTTGGAAATACAGGCGTGATGTTTGTGTGTGTGTGTGTATTAGACATACACAATATTCCCAAAGATGGCAAAAGAACTACATATAGGAAGGCAAAGGAAAACCAGAACGTTGTTTTCCTAACCTCTGAATTGCTCTGTGGCTGTAGAGAGAGCTATGCTCGGCGTTCCTTCCTATATGGCAGGTGTTTTCAATCTTTTGGTTATAACGGCACACTTTTCGTTCATCAAAGCACACCAGTAAAAAAATGCCAAGTGCCAGTCGGACTGGCTGAGAGGGTTCCGTACAGTATAGCCATAAATACAATGTATGACATAACGGACAGCGGATGGAGGCTTATTAAAGGGTCTCGTTGACACTTTTAGGCATTCGCGGCACTCCTGAAAATATACGCGGCACACCGGTTGAAAAAGTCTTTTTTTTTATTCGACTGGATGGCAAACGAGCAAGTGGGTCCCCTGATGGTAAGAGATCACCAGCGCCCATAAACATCTGCAGCACCAGGGGTATTGCAGATGCGTTGCCAACCTAGAGACCTAAGATGGGATACCTCAAGTGCCAGTAATTTCACCGGCTGTCTTACTCTCCACGCCGAAACACAACAGTGCAAGCACTGCTGCTTCACGGCAGGATTAGCGAGCAAGACGGTGGTAGCGGTGGTCTGCGATACGGGATCGAATCAGAAATAAGGAGAGACGTAGAAGAACCGAGGGTCACCGACATAGCCAAGCGAATTAGCTGGTTGAAGTGGCAATGGGTAGGCCATTTAGCACGGATAACAAATAGATAAAGAAGAGAACATCTTATACATAAGTTACCTTATACATAAACAAAGTGAACAGCTGTTTTATGAGTTATTTAGTTGAATAATTAAAATATTCGTTTAATTATAAAGGTGACCCGGGGCTATTGTAGCTGGTGGGATATTGTATCTGAGCCGTCTGATGGCGTCCTTACGACGCCATGTTCGCCATGTTCATGTGTGTTGTGTGAAGACAGTCTTCCGGCGAACACGACGTAAAATGGCCGAGAAGAACATGGCGTCGTAAGGATGCCATCAGACGGCTCAGATACAATATCCCCTACAATAGCCCCGGGTCACCTTAATTGTTATTATTGTTAATAAGTTAGTTTAGTTTTTAAATAGGTCCCACTAAAAAACAGTAGAACAGGACAGCCTCTTTATACTATTCGATGTTAATTTTTTATTCTTACCCTCTCATCATCCATCATCCCAGCCTTTATACGTCCCACTGCTAGGCACAGGCCTCCTCTCAGACCAAGTGGGCTTGGGCCATAGTTCCCACGCGGGCCCAGTGCGGATCGGGAACTTCACACGCACCATTAAATTGCTTTGCAGGTTTGTGCAGGTTTCCTCACGATGTTTTCCTTCACCGCAAAGCTCGTGGTAAACCACCACGACCTTCTGCTTGATAGCGATAGGTCAATCCACTAGGCCACCACGGCTTTTCCCTCTAACCTCTAATTCTTACCCTCTAATGTATTTTTATGTGTATCGAATATGTGTAAATTAAATGTTTCTCTTTCCATATTTCTCTCTCAATAGCTAGTACACAGCTTTTTCGTTTTTCATTTGATTTGGAAAACAAAGTAGTAAATAACATTGCCTTTATAAGAGCTTTCGTGAACGTGTATCATTATTAAGTTACATGTTACAGAATCTCATTCTGATACTAACATGGTTATATACGAATCTCATTATTTTAATGTTTTAAAAAGTAGAAAGGTAACAGTAATACCGCGTGTATTTTGGTAAACTTTAAGGGTATATGAGTAAGTTTATAAAGGCCCTAATATACTTTAATGATTTATTAAAAATATTTTTTTTCCTCACAGAATAAATTGCGTAATGATAACGATTTTAAGATACCTATCCAACGATACCTCGAGCTACAACGTTAAACGAGAAAAAAAAAACCCAAGGGAGACACCTTACACCTAAAAATATTTCTATTTTCTAAATATTATATTGGTTCACTAATGTTTCGCAACTAACGTTTGGCAACCTGATTCATTTAGCTAGTTTTCATTTCGAAACTGTTTAATATTTCTGAAACTGCAAATATTTCAGGATTTTTATAAAACTAACCAAACCTAACCTAAAGGCCTACACGATGGCCCTGAAATAAATTCTGAAAAATTTACAGTTTTAGAGTTTGCGAAATGAAAAGTTGTGAAATAAATCAGGTTGCCAAACATTAGTTGCGAAATTAACCTATACCATATTTTACCACTTTGTCGGCATAATAATTGATATATATAATATATCAATGCAAAATTACAGCTTTTTAGCACTAATAGTCTCTATTTAAGCTAAGCCGCAGACGGACAGGAGACAAACAGACAGTGATGACGAAGCTATAACAGTTCCGTTTTTGTCATTTTGGCTACGGAACTCTAAAAAGGGCTATCCCGATTCTACCCTACGCCAACAGCATCGCCGCAGTACCCTAGGCACAACGCACTGCACTCCCCTTTGAAAAAGATCTTCCGAAAAGACCGAAACTAGTCGGCCCACTCCTAACTTCACAATCTCGAGTTTATCTCTCATGATCATGTCTCACGAGACAAATTATCATTTTTGAGTCATATGATTTAAGTGCGCCCCAGAAGTTGCAACAATGGAACCCGTCAATACACACTTGACTGGCCCGTACAGCGAATCGTAAAAAGCATAAACACCTAAACGTATTACCGGAATGACGTCATAAAAGAGGCATATAACTTTTAACACGCTGTAAAATTTCGCAGGGCTGTCGTCGGAGCCGTTATGGGGCTGTTTAGGAGGCCTAACTGTCAGTGCTTAGCTGGAACTCTAGGCTAAACGCAAGAAGTTAAAAAGATTAAAATGGTAATTAAATTGTTCATTATCGTTGTAGTTATCCTGGCTTCACTGGTCACGTGGTCCGCTGTCTTTGCCCTAACGATGGGACGACATGAACTTTTTTTTGTTGGTTTGCGAGCCGCCGCGAATCGAGCGAAATTTCATTACACTAGCGTACTTTATAAAGAACAAATAAATGTTAAGTATAAAATACAATGAGTTTATTGTGCACCTCAATATACAATAACCCTTTGTTGTACACCATAAATAGTAAGCGATACAGAAGAATAGGATAGGAATATACCTCGTAACTATTATGAAAAGGTAGCAGTAGCAAGTATTTTACTGTAACAATAACTGCTGAATGTTCTTTAGTTATTAAGAACAAATTATTAAATTAATCTTTAAACATGCATAATGAATTTCTAAAATTGCAAAATTTATGATTCACATCACAGAAGCCGTGGTGGCCTAGTGGTTTGACCTATCGCCTCTCAAGCAGAGGGTCATGGGTTCGAACCTCGGCTCGCACCTCTGAGTTTTTCGAAATTCATGTGCGGAATTACATTTGAAATTTACCTCGAGCTTTGCGGTGAAGGAAAACATCGTGAGGAAACCTGCACAAACCTGCGAAGCGATTCAATGGTGCGTGCGAAGTTCCCAATCCGCACTGGGCCCGCGTGGGAACTATGGCCCAAGCCCTCTTGATCTGAGAGGAGGCCTGTGCCCAGCAGTGGGACGTATATAGGCTGGGATGATGATGATTCACATCTCACATTTAAGTCTTTAAGCACTACCTACATTTGCTAGAAAAAGTCGGGACTCCAGCCTGTAATTATAACTTTTTTAATGATTCGCGGTTAATTACATGAGATTAAATTATGACACTAGTATGTTTACCATTTTTCTCTAATACTAGGAAAAACCGGTTACTAGATAGAAAAAAAAACATTTAGAACATCCTTTTTAGTGCTGGTTTCAAACACATGCAACAAATCACAAGTCAATCGAACCTTTCGAAGTGGGTAGAATAGAAATTGACTTACAAGTTTTACTTACTTTATTTGATATGGCGTTTTTTTGATACAGGCTGACTAAGTTATCTGTGAATTGAAAAAGTTTTTATGTCGTTCGCATAAAGTCCAGAATTGTTTGCTCTGATTCACAGATTAGTTGGTCAGTTTGTACTTAGTAACAGGCAAAGAGTAAAGAGGCCGACAAAAAATATCTACTTATTAAGGAAAAAGTCCTGTTGAAAGGAGCTGGCCATTTATTTTCTTACGCCTAAAAAAAACTTGAAAATAGAACATTGCACTATATAAGGCGCAGTGTACACTGCATTACAAATAAGCAAATACTTCCCAGGTTGTTTTCTCTCCATCGTTTAAGCACTATGGCCCGCCACAGACGCCCGTGTTTTTACAAGACCCGCCGCACACTATCGTGTTTTCCTTCGATCAGGTGCATATAAATTTAAAGATGGAGAATGTTTGTTTGAATAAAATGATGATTTTGTGAGATATGTCGCAGTTTACGGAGTTTAAGACACATGTAAGGAATATATTGAATTAAAAGAAGAGTAATTTAAAGTACCTACTGCGTTTGTCATTTCGGTCTTTGAAATATCCAGTTATATTTTAAATAGCGTTTTATATAATACCAACTGTGGAACTCTCTAACAGCAAGCATAATTATTTATGTGTATTTGACAGCCAGCCGAGACTTGAGCTTGCCTAACTCTGAGCACAAATTTCATTGTACAAATTTCTTGTTTAAAGAGTTCGGAATAAGAAGTGCTCTCAATTTGA
This sequence comes from Choristoneura fumiferana, assembly GCF_025370935.1. Lineage (NCBI taxonomy): Eukaryota > Metazoa > Arthropoda > Insecta > Lepidoptera > Tortricidae > Choristoneura > Choristoneura fumiferana. The sequence continues at coordinate 20,832,787 of NC_133473.1, forward strand.
GCTCTCACTTTGTTTACCCTTCATTAGAAAACTTTTAAAGTAATACGGGGAACTTTAACACTTGACAGTTAATTAAATCTGACAGGTTCCCGCCGGAGCCGCAAATAGTTCCCGTCGTCAATATTACACTCGTTGAACTGTCACCAATTGTTCTCGAAACTTGACAGAGTTTAAAGTTTAAAATTGACCCCAACTACCGAGCTTAAGCAACTTGAACAATATGTTAATTAATACGCACCAATGACTACTAATTAAGTTTTAATGAATCCATAAATTAATTTATTAAAAATTCATTAATAAAAACGTTGAGGGCAATATTTCGTGGGTTCAACGAGCCGTTTCCTCGTAAATGGGCTTCGAACGCCGTTAATTTGGTTAATTGTTGTATTCTTGTTATAAATTCAGGAGATTAAGCCGTTGCGATCAGTGTGCGCGCGCCTTAATATGCGTTTAATTACATGTATTGATATCGAAGTTTTGAGCCATTAGTGTAACGCAGCTTTGTTTTTGGACTTCACGCTATTTTCGTTTTGATAAAAGCGGTTGCGGGTAATGACAGTCCGTAAATAACTAACTAACTAGTTTGGGTCAGTGACCCAAAATGAGTCTTGTCCTCCGAAACGAGAGCTTGCCACTTAACCCGATCCTGCGCAACTTCACGCCAATTGCCGGCTTGAAGCTGGCGCAGTTCCGCCTCCACAGCATCAGAACAGCGATACTTCGGCCGACCAACCGGACGACGACCAGTTGGCCGTCCCAAATATGCCCTCTTGACACCCCCTTGACTTACGAGCAAGTGCAATGGGTCTCCTGATGGTAAGAGATCTCCATCGCCCATAGACACCTGCAACACCAGGGGGATTGCAAATGCGTTGCCAGCTTAGAGGCCTAAGATGGGATACGTCAAGTGCCAGTAATTTCACCGGCTGTCTTGCTCTCCACGCCGAAACACACCAGTGCAAGCACTGCTGCTTCACGGCAGGATTAGCGAGCAAGATGGTTCCAAAGTCATTTCATGTAGTATACAGAACGATAAGTTTAATATTAATTTTCCAAGGCTGCCTTGTCGATTTCAGGTCACGGACAGAATCATCGTTTTTGGTAACGCCAAGAAAAAATGCTAAGCGGCCTTACCTAGGCCTCTATGTTGGCAACGCATCTGCAGTCCCCCTGGTGTTGCAAGTGTCTATGGGCGATGGTGATCTCTACCATCAGGAGACCCACTTGCTCGTTTGCCATCCAGTTTGCAGGTAGTAGGACCTTGTGCAAGGTCCGCCCGGATTGCTACTACCATCTTGCTCGCTAATCCTGCCGCGAAGCAGCAGTGCTTGCACTGTTGTGTTTCGGCGTGGAGAGTAAGACAGCCGATGAAATTACTGGCACGTGAGGTATCCTATCTTAGGTCTCCAGGTTGGCAACGCGTCTGCAATCCCCCTGGTGTTGCAAGTGTCTATGGGCGGTGGTGATCTCTACCATCAGGAGACCCACTTGCTCGTTTGCCATCCAGTCGAATAAAAAAAAATATAAAATTTCGTAATTCAAATTAAACTTATTTTTTATTAAGACAGAGCCATTGTCTATTAAATTTTCGTTTTGGACAATTAACAACACCGCGCTGCAATACTGCTGTGTAACATATTACTGAGGTAATTATAATCAATCTTTGATGTTCCCACACAAATTCGCATGAGCGTCTCCAAAAACAAAACAAGCCGACACCCTTTGTCCGCCCCTGCCTATTAGCCAAAAAAATACATGTCAATTCACCATACCATACAGAAAGTATCGCATGGTAGTAAAATAAAAATAAGGAAATTACTCTGGCAAAATATACGCTTCACTCCGGTAGGGTCGGCAAAAGGATAAACACGTTAAAGGCTGCTGTTGACTGTACGCTATCCACAAAGAAAACACTTATGATTGTACGGTAGGGTTAGCAAAAGGCTTTGTTTTCGATTTGTAAAAGGGAACGGGAGTTATAAGAATTTTGTTTGTACGTATTACTAGAAACGATTCAGATGTGGGCTGTAGAGTAGCTAAGCTAGAGCTGGATAAAAAATCGGCCAAGTGCGAGTCGGTATCGCGCACCGAGGGTTCCATACAAATTTGTAGGTCTGATCTATGAACATCCAGTGTTAGCAGAGTCTCTCTTCTTAACAAAAAGAACGCAGTGTGGGGTAAAAACCAACGAAGCCCCTTTTAGTGCATATAAACTGTCCAGTTCTGTCTGTATATAATAATTATTGTTGTGTCTTGTGTAGTGTTGTCTATTGTTGTGTTGTGAATAAATGTATTTCTATCTTTCTTTCTTTCTATCATTCATTCAGTTGTATTTTTTTTTAAATAAAACTGACCGTGATCGACGCCCCTATCGAACCTGGTGTAAGTTCAGTAACAGCCTATTCACTCTAGCCTTGAAGAGCCCTAGGTTATAAATATCTGACTTGTCAACCCTATAACCTAAAGGGGGTAAAGACAATCGAAATTTTTGCTTGCCGACAAAGACGTTACTCGCGTATAACCGTATAAGTACAATTATTATTGTTCCCCGTTTTATTTAAATGCCGCCTTTGACATTCTACTCGAGAGCGACGGAGCGCGCGATTGGTCATAAACATGACATACAAGCATGTAGTTAAGTTTTATGAGTTTGATAAAATTGAAAAAAACATTTTTTTTTCGTTTTTATGGTTCCGTATCTACGTCAAAAGGAGAAACAATGCCTTTACAGAGAATCAAGAATCACTTTGATCTCCGTCCGTCTGTCCGTCTGGCAAGATCATTTTTCTCTAGGAACGTGTGGAGTTATCAAGTAAAGCAGTAAAAAAAAAAAACAACACACACACACACACATCACGCCTGTATTCCCAAATGGGGTAGGCAGAGCACACGAAACGTTACCGCTTCGGAGCCACTTTTAGCAATTTTAGGTTTTAAGTTTGACAAAAAAGGTACAAATAGTGACAGGTTGCTAGCCTGTCGCCTACGGTATACCTTAACCTATGTCCTCAGTCGCCTCTTACGACATCCACGGAAGAAATGGAGAGGTACAATTCTAACTCGACACCATACGGGTCAAAAAAACAAATTTCTAAGTAAACGCTATCTGATCTATAAAGATACAGTTACTTGTTAAAAAATGTAACGTGTTTGTATACAAATAGCAATATTAAATCAAAACCTATAGAGTAGGTAGGTAGGTACTTCTAACTATAAGTAGAAGAGCTACCTTCGTACCAAAATTTAGAACAGTTGTTGAAGAAATTTTGATATGAAGGTAGCTCTTATAGCTCAACCAAGAGGAAAAGTTTTTTTTATGTCTGTCTGTTTATATCAGTAACCATGAGTATCAGTGACCTCACACATTTTGCTTAGAAAAGGGGCTCCGCAAATACTGAATATTCATAGATACGTACTTTTGTATGGAACGCTCGGTGCCCGAGACCAACTCGCACTTGACAGGACTGTTTAAGCTTTTGTTTGAGGCAAAAACAAGTCTTTTTATCTATTAGTCTCAAGTTGTAAATTGAAAATTATCAAAATCCAATTAATTCTACATTAGTAATAAAGTTACATCATGAGTGGTCGTTATGATTTGATTGGTAATTAAGTGGTCCCTATCACTAATTTAGTATCCAATTCTCAATCTGATATACAGGTAATAAAGTAAAGTTATTGATTGGATTTATATTATAATTAAAAAAACGTTTTGATTTAGGTATGAGATTTCAAAAACAAGATAGGTACATTGCGTAATTATATTTAGTTATCATTTGAGTGTCGGTATTTGGAAAAGATAATTCGAGCACATTATCGATGCTTGTCATACGATCGCCTTCGGCTTTGTTCGCAAGTGTTTAATGTTTGTAAGTATTACTTTGGAGATGATGATGTTTACACAAAGCAATACTAAATGATTGCTAAGCAAAGAACGAGAGACGAAGACTGATATTTTGTTTAATTTTATACATTCAATCCCGCTAATATTATAAAAGCGAATGTTTGTTAGTCTGTTTCTTTGTTACCTTTTCACGTCTAAACCGCTGAACAGATATAGATGAAATTCGGTACACAGTTCGGGTGAGTCCCGGAGAAGGATGTAGAATAGTTTTATCCCGAAAAATTCTATGCCGACAGAGTCGCGGGCAGCAACTAGTAGTTACAGTTATATTTTTGCAAACAAAACTTGGAGCGATTATAAGTACGAGTATATGGGAAAAGAATCTATGATTGTGTTTATCGATATTATGAACTCCTTCATCATCATCATCATCATGTCAGCCGTGGAACTCTTTACCTGTCTTTAAAATGTGTCCCCTATATTCCGATATCTATATAGTTAATAATATGACAAATATTGTATATTAACTTTCAACAATTAGGTACTTTGCGAGCCGATTTGGACCCCACGAGAGCTAGCGATTCTCATATGCCACAATTAGATGCCTCAAAACACGCTGCGTGCCCCAGTCACGCGCGCTGCCTCATAAAGTGCGATCACGCTGCCAAATATTACATTCGGCGACAACTCATTGCCTAATAGAATTGCAGCTTGTTAGACGTATGAGGCGTACGTGGCTGACCAGGAGCGGCGGTGCGGGCACGAGCGGCAGCGGGGGCGGCAGCGGGAGCGGGCGCGAGGTGATGCATTCCGAGTACGCCTTTTCGCAACGTAACGTTTGGCAACTTGTTTCATTTCGCAAACTGTTAAACTGTAAATATTTCAGGATTTATTTCAGGGCCATCGTGTAGAACTCTCTAGGTTAGGTTAAGTTAGTTTCATAAGAAATTTTTTTAACAAAAAAGTAAATTCTTTAAACCGAAAACCGACTCCAAAAAAAAAAACATAAAATGGAACCGACTACAAAACCCTTGAAAATATTTTTCTAGGTACCTTCTAGATCAAAGTCGTTGCTCTAGCAACCTGGCTGGTGTTCAGTGGTGGTGTAGGGGAATAGCACGCAGCACGGATTGCTGAGGACCTGGGTTCAATTCCCAGCCGAGCGCTGGTCCATTTTTCTGGTTTTTCTGTGCATCCATGTTTCAGCTTGTATTTTCGTGTGAAATATATTATTATATAATATTAATAAGAATAAATATGTCGCGGACTCGCGATCGTCAAAATTGGAATCATAACCTTTAGTTCAAAAATGTCGATGCCGCCACAACTAGTGCCACAAACACATCCCAACACGTCTGAGCCCGCGGCGATTCGGCTTAACCCGATTAAGCGGATACGGGTGTTTTCCCCCACCACGATATATAGGTCAATGACCGCCAATTATACTTATAGAAGCTCATTATTCTCTACTAGACTTTACCCGCAGCTGTACCCGTGATAACCACTAGATCCGGCGACTTACCTGCAACGTAGTCTTCAGTTACCTGGTACGACGAAAATCCATCAAATCCATGTAAAGTTTCATGTCTCTAGAGGTAGTGTCTAGTGGGAACATCTGGATAAAAACCTGGCTAAGTACGAGTCGGACTCGCGCGCCGAGGGTGCCGTACAGTACCTTAATACCCAAGTACCTTAATAACCAAGTAATAAAGAAGAGCCCTTCTCCTAAACAATTGCACGCAGCGTAAGGTCATTTCAGATGATTACTGACATAAACAGATAGACAAATATTTAAGAAATTCTTTTCTTATTGGTTGTAGTACAACCGTTGTACTATGAACTACCTTCACACCAATTTCAAGTTTCTAGGACAACCGGAAGTACCCTATAAGTTTTCCGATTTCTGCAATGTGTAAGGATCCAGCGCCACACTTGCTGAGCAAAAGTCTTGACAGACGGACAGACAGATTTCCAAATTTTGAAGACGCGAGCCCGGTTTTGAACCCACGTCATCAGCTTGAGAGGCCACAGTAGACACCATTACGCCACCACATCTGTTCAAACACACATACGACTATTACGAAGAAATCCTCTAATTTTTGGACAGAAACAGCATCAAAACAATTCAAGGATAAATTTTAAGGCGTCATGACCAGAGGGCCAGTATAATATTCTATTACATCGACCTTTTCATTTGAATAAACCCACAAATCGCGTTATTTGACGACAAATCTAAATAGGAAAGGAATCCAATTTAGTGACTTCGCCTGGGGATTGTTATTAAATATCTATTTATAAACGGGGACCATATTATTCTTAATGTTTGGAAGAAAGGGTGTACTTATGTGTCGAGTGAAGCCGAGCATTTATGCATAATGTGGGTGGAGAGAGTTACCAGCATGCAGTGTAAAGCCACAGTATTATGTCCTCTACATTATGTGAAAGAAAGATGAAATCTATACCATAATTTCATTGTGAGTAAGAGAGATGTTGACGTGCCCAGTCGGTTGCGAATTCCGTAATTTGCTTTCAATACTTACATGTCTGGGCATTTATATTTAAAAAATTACCCTGAGTTTATCTCCCCGGTATTAGGTAGTACGTACGTAGATGCCAATACTGTATGGATGTGTCCGTTAATAAAAAAAAATCGTAACGGAACGGACACATCCATACGATGTATCCATACAATTTTTTGGGGACACATCTGGAGACCCTGTTTTTATAGCTCGGATGGACTGAGTCTACCTCCCAAATTTTGTTGAAATCGGAGAGATAAACACAGGGTACAACTTTAAATAGAAATGCCCCTCCACACTCGTCTCACTCTAATGAAAGCCTAAGACAACTAAAGGACAAGTTAAGGTCAATCCAGTTAAGGGTCGTTAGTTAACCTCCTTATCGGTGTTATCAGTGGAGTCACGGCAGCTAGGTCGACTTAATCACTGCTTTAAGGGAGGCATAAATTATAGTTAACTCGACTTAGTTGTCACTCGATTAGACATCATGATTATATCAGACGTAGGACGTCTACTATTGGATATAGACCTCCCCAATAGACCTCCAGTTGCTTCGGTTGGAAGCGGCCTGCTCTGCTGTGGTTGGAAGTGACCAGGTCATCCGGCTATCTCGATTAGATATATGTTTAGTTTCGTAAAAAAGTTCAAACTGAATGAACGACGGAATATTGTGTCTTTGAACTATAAACAATCACTTTGCTCACCCGCAACCTTGCGATAGCTGCGTCTATGCAAGAAATGTTTGTTCATGCAGATGTTAGCTAACATCATGGTACACGGTTGTGTTGCTTTGACGATGAACTCTGGTTGAGTTCGAAACGTGTCAGTGTGGTGATAGTTGCGTTTGTGTGTTTAAAGTTCATTGATTTGGACCTCCGCAAAGTAATGGCTGCTTCAATGCCTAAATTATTTAACTTTTACCACTTGTCGATGTATTATAAGACGGTGGATTTGATTGTGTTTGCGAGCGCATAAAGCTGCATCCAAAGGTTACCAGTATAAAAGGTCGGTTTAAAAAGCTTGAAGCTAGCATTCGTAACCGTCCTTGGATAAGGAAAAATTTCACAGAACAATTTTTCTTCACAGTGAATTACGAAAGCGCTGAAAGTTACCGTAATAAAGCATAATAAAGAATAACTATTAAGTTGGCGCGAAGCGGCTATCCGGCTAAGTTCATTGAGGTCACCTTTCGCGGCTCTAAAAGATGCAAGCCACCGCTTTAGAGGCGTTACCATTAGAGCTGGGACACTCGTACTCAGTTCTCGGATTTTATATTGTATTGTAATATTAGAATAGAATCGAAAATATATATTTTTGAACAACTACGAGTACAATAATACAGCTAAACCAAACCATGAGAGCCGTGGTGGCCTAGTGGTTTGACCTATCGCTTCTCAAGCAGAGGCTCGTGGGTTCAAACCCCGGCCCGCACCTCTGTGTTTTCGAAATTCATGTGCGAAATCACATTTGAAATTTACCACAAGCTTTACGGTGAAGGAAAACATCGTGAGGAAACCTGCACAAACTAGCGAAGCAATTCAATGGTGAGTGTGAAGTTCCCAAACCGCACTGGGCCCGCGTAGGAACTACGGCCCAAGCCCTCTCATTGTGAGAGGAGGCCTGTGTCCAGCAGTGAGACATATATAGGCTGGAATGATGAAACCATATATACTTAAACATGTAGTTGGTACAAAAAAAAGACATCCTTCAGCATGTGTCATGGCACGCGGTGGCACGACGCTGATTTTCAGTGGGTCCACAGTAACTTAAAACCAAACCAAGTTAGACAAACACAAGATAATACACGACATGTTATTATAATTAAACCTAAAAAGAGAGAAATGTGACATTACGCAGTGCAGCTTACAAACAAAAACAAAAACAATCTTATGCAAATAAACACACATCTTCCAATTGGAACAATCACAAGTATTAAAGAAATAGGCATACACAACTCTTCATTGTACATAAAACACATGAAAATAACAGTTAACGGGAGAAAGAGATACGGAGGCAAAAGGAAGATAAGGACAAGGAGATCATGGTATTCTGTGGTGAAGCGTTAATGGAAGCCCATTCTCACCAGCTTGTCCAATATTTACAAGATTAGACAACTTCCACGACACAGCTACAAGATTTTTGTGAAAGATGTAAGCGATTTTTGCCTCGGCTTCACCTGACGCAATGCCACTGCATTGTATTGTGCATGGTTTAGCTCTACATTAAACATAAAACAAACTTATACCTTAAAGGGATACTTTTCAGCTAACCTTTGAATAATTGTCAGGAGATCAGAAACTGAGACACTGCAATTAAAAGATAAAGGAACCGTATTTTAAAAATAACAAATTAAAGTATAATTTAAATAAAATATAAAACCGGCTCCAAAAAAAATTAAAAATAACAAAAAATGGAACCGACTACAAAACTAGCTCGAAGTCGGTGCCTCAGCACGAGCCAGCAGGAATCGAGCAATAGTCGTCTACCTCACCTAAATACTATGAGTTTTAATCCATCCTGCTAGTCACAAATGACTGAGTAATCGGCGAACATACATAAAAAAAAAATTACAAACATTGGAACATAGAACCTCCTCCTTTTTTGAAGTCGGTTAAAAATTAAGATTTGATTATAATCAATTACAAGCCATTATTGTTAATCAAACACGGCGCACGGGACACTCAAGTACAGATCAAGACATTATGTCCTGTTTCGATCCAATCCGCGGCTTTTACTCAAGGTGAGCTCGAATGAAAAATCAACAGTGAACTGCGCACTTAGCGTTGCTAGTTTAAATTCAAAAATCTCAAAAGCTTAGAAATATATCCGAAAAGAAACAGCCGCATCTGCATCCCAAAACCGGCCCTCACAAAACCGACATCATTATATATTCATAGGCGAGTGACTGCGGATTCTTTCAGTGGAACCTTGCAGCCGTGATGGTATAATGGGCAGATCTTAACTTGACGTAATGCTTTGGAAAACTTTGTCCTTTACAGCCTTTGGAGTTTCAGAAAATAGGTGCTTTGAGGGTTGGTTCTTTTAGGCATGTTATCCAGGTTTAAAATGTACTGTTTAGGATTTTGTATCTGAAAAGAAAAAAAAAACTCTTCTAGTCTAGTTCTAGAGTGTTAAATATGGAATGGACTCGCTGCTGGGTTTTTTTCATCTATCCATGATTTGGGTACCATCAAAATAAAAAAAACGCCAGAAAAAAAACGCCGCCAAAAAAGACAACTAAAAAGTAAAAAAACTCAAGCACACACGAAGCGGTTCGCTTCATCTTTCATAATGCGAACTGCTAACGAATGAAATTCGCTTCCATTGTCTGTATTTCAGGACTGATATAACCTAGGGCTCTTCAAGGCTGTTACTGAACCAGTGAGATACACCTTTGGACTCATCTGCACTTTTCATCAGGTGAGATAGGAGTCAATCACCGGTCAGTTTTATGTAAAAAAAAATGCACCACCGCCGAAATCCCAAGTCCACTCAAATATTCAGCGCTCATTATTCTTATACTGCAAGTTCCGTAGCATTTTTGAAATTGCAATATCCATTTTAAAACTCCCCGCTATTAACATAAATGATAACTTACGACCATTCGAAAATTAAAGCTGAATTCGCAAATACACAGGCATTATCCCCACCTCCATTACCAAGCGCACTCCGGGATACAAGGCTTTATGAATAAATTTCGCATAAAACTCAGCATTGCACCTTAACACGGGAAGAGTGATGGTTATATCTGTATAACCTAAGTTAGAGCGAGTCGAATCGACGAATCCGAAAATTTCATTAAGAAGTACGCGGATAGAGGTTCGATATCTAGAATATTCGGGCGTTCTTATTAAGATGAAGAGCAAAATTTCTGCCATTCCGCGAGATGGTTTTAATATAGTGCTCGGTGCAATTATACGGTATCGGGGGGAGTTGATTAGGCTACTACGGCTTTGGAATTAAAGCTGGCCTGGTTTCAAAATTTTGAAGGTATAAACGTAATTTTCTTATCAGATATTATAAGGAAGTTTTAACTTCAACATCATCCCAGCTCATCCCAGTGCTGGACACAAGCCTCCTCTCAGAACAAAAGGGCTTACGTTATTAGTTCCCACGTGTCGGACTGTTTTTGAGTTATTGCCAAAAAAACTATGCTTCTGAACAAAAGGGTGTAAGTGCTATGGATATATTAAGCTCTATTGCTGATTTTTTTTCACGTCGTATTTTTTTATGTTTCCCGATTATTTGGGCACGCCTGACCGAATTATTTTTGTAAGAAGTAGTGTCCCGTCCCCCCTTTCCTAGCTTTCTTTTTTTAGTAGGTAATGGCTAAGGAACTACACTGAACATGACCCGAAATGCTCCTGGCCGGATTTTCTAATTTATCAAATCAATAATGAACAGTCCTAATTTCAATTAAATATACATTTAAAACATCTGTTTTCAAACACAGATCCAAACCCTCGAAACGCTATTAAAACGCTTCACACGAAATCCGTCAAATAAAAAAAATGTTAAAATACTCGTCATTAATTAAAGGCGTTACATTTTTGTGTTAATCAAAAACCTGTCGGGAGGGCGAGGCTGGCAGGTCATTAGCAACCGTTACCCCCGAACTGTGTACAGTCAGCAACGAATAATCTCTCAAGTATCTGCCTGAATTATTACGTTTAAAAAAATACAGAGAGTGAACTATATCAATGAGTCTATTGTTAAGAGCGCAGCAAGAGTTTAAAAACATCTGAGCGGGTAATTTGTATTTTTGTAGATATAAGTTTATTCGTTTTTGGACGTTTTGGTCTCCACTGTAAGTCCACAAGAGAATCTTTTTTTTATAAACAAATGAACAAATTGTGTAGAAAAAGATATAAGAGGAATAAAAAAATATGCAGGCTAAAAAAGCTACATTTATGTACCTATTATTTTCCCTTGAAAGTTTGTTTCGGATTAATATTCTCTACCTACGCGACGAAAGAAAAGAGTGTGTTGATATGAGTGGTGGTCAATAAAATATATTTATTTGTGGTTGTGTTTTTGTGTTTGCTGTCTGGGGTTGATTTGATGCCAGAGAAGTAAATAACTGAGATTGTATTCGTTTTGGGGTTCAAAAAGTATTTCAGTATTAGTTCTTATTACGCTGATCGCCAAGCGATAAAATGCAAGTTATTTGACTGTTCTTAGTAAGAGTGTTGCCATACAGCATTCGTAGTTAATTATCAAGCATTTTTTTTTTGTTAATAATTAATGTCACCCTCTGACATTCAAACCGTCACGGAATAACAAACGTCGGGTATGGATGAAATAAGAGAGATACATTGAAAAAGTGTGTGTGGTGGTGGTGATAGATGGGTTTATGTGATTTGTGTGTGTTCTTACAGTGTGGAGGTGGAGGAACTGCATGAACACACGTATCTTGCATAAATTTAGCTATCATAAAGGTCGCGGGTGAACAAAGAAATTATTTTAGTTCATTGATATTTTTCTTCATTTTCTTCTTCTGATTTTGTTTTGGTAATTATGTTTCAGTTCTCCTCCACAAATAAATTATAAATTGACGCAACAACTGTTAAGTTATTATTCCTTTTGTCAGCACATTTTCAATTCACTTCATTGCCAATTTCGACACCGACTGTACCCACCGAAGTTGATTTCAGTCCAATTTAATTCAATTTACAATTAAAGCCCTCTGTTTATTTTTTCCTCTGATTAGAAGAATCGTGAAGTTTGTCGTTTGTTGATTGCTTGTTTGGTTTGTGAGTGCGGTTACGGAAGGGACGGCGGATGGTGATTCGCCAAATTTCGAGAAATTCGACTACGAGCCAGGTTTTTTTATACAGAAAAAGCTTTAGTTTAGCTTTGTTTGTAGTCTAGATGGAAACAGAACGGGTTTACTTACATACACTTGATGTGTGATACATAATTGAAGAAAAAAAATACACCATTTTAAGAAAAAATCAAAAGGCCACTAAGGACTCTTTTATATGTACATATATTACTTTTTCTTATACTACCAGCGCTTTCAGTAAGACCATCATTGCTAAGAAGAACTTCCACAAAAACTTCAAGCACGCATTCCTGAGAAACTTGGTCTTAAGAGACAATCAATTAATTAACTAAATCATGACCTACTTCGAAAATTACTTTCCTAGATCATGACCTACTCAGAAAATGACCTTTCTAGAACATGACCTACTAAGAAAATGACTTACCTAGAACATGACTTACTTATAAAATGACTAACCTAGAACATGACCTATTCATAAACTGACTTAGCTAGAACATGACCTAGGTCATCCAAAGGATTGATCCTCAAGACTAGTTATGACTTTTGACTTTACGGCACAGGTACTTATTTAAAAACGTCCATCAACCCACAATACTCATGCATTACTTACAACACGATACTGCAACGCCATGAATCGATTAAAACTTAAAGTACCTACAAAATGCGTGCACATGCCCTGCACTCTACTGTCTGTTATCCTTTTAACCGAATTATCATACCAAACAGCAGTCAAAGCATAAAAAAACACACTCATAATACAGAAAGGGTTAGTCACATAACGAGGCCCCAAAAACGTCCTTTTCCCTATAGCTTTACGAATCTGTTGTTTTATAACGAGCTTAACTCGCAATCAAAGGTCCCATTTAAATAAATCTAGGTGCCGAATTCACAATGTACTGTCGGGAGGGCAAAAATTATGAGCGTTACTTTGCCCAACATTTTGGGTTAGGAGCGGGTAATGAAGCACTGAACTTTCTGGTCATGTATAGAGGTAATTGCTCTGATATACTGGCCTGCTAAATTTAGCGGAGCGTAGCCATGATAATGGTCCCGCTATAGTTTTAATCTTCTTTATTGCGGACCCTTTGCGAAGTTCGGTATTCTGAGACGTTATACGGTTATGTGATGTGTTTACTCGGTGCTTCAGCGGTGTCTGGGATGGGTTGCGTTTTTATCACAGAACTAACTAATAAGACGGATAGTAATGGAAATGTTACGAGTGCCTAAGGCTGTTTCTACCAGAGATGTGCGAGGATGTCTTACGAGGAATGTTTTCATGAACCAATAGAAACGCTGTGCTGTGCGAGTAAAGGTGAATGGAGGGTTTCTATTGGTTCATGAAAAACACAGTCTTCGTAACACATCTTTGGTCGAAACACAGCTTTAAACCCGGTTTAGACCTGCAAAACAAATCGTGCAAGTTGCGTACATTGCGAGACCGTACAGCCAACGAGTAACTTGCACAATTTTCCTAGTAGGTCTAAACAGGTGGGCTACTACGAAATTCGAAACTCGAATTTCATATCGTGCCGTCCCTCTCACTCTCGTAATAAAAGCGTCGGCGAAACGGCAAGATACGAACTTCGAATTTTGCACTTTGTAGTATTAGGGTTTGGGCTTTAACATCCCGTGTACCTCATTACCAACCACATACTGCAACAGACGTCAAAAAAATCAAGTCACGCTATTTATTAATCCCCGCCAGCTGTAATTACGAGCGCGCGCGCAGCGATAAATCTTGTTCTACAATGAGATGATTTTTCAGCGTGCGCGGGACATGAGCGGGACAATTAATTTCGCGTGGTATAGGGTGTGTGTGGGGCGAGGCACGGGATGTAGCGGTTTGATGGTTTGTTTAGTAAATAACATAAAAATCATACTAAAAAAAAAATTGTACTGGTAAATAAATTAAAGATGTAATTTACATTTGTAAAAGGGAAGATAATTGGTAGTAAGAGAATGAGTAAAATGGAAAGCGCTGATTATTATCAATCGGCACCGTAACGCTATTGATAAAAACAAGATAATAAAATAACTTGTGCAATTATTTATTACAAGGGATTTGAATGCTTACTTCCGATGCCAAGGCTTACTTGGCAAGGAATACTCCATCAATGGAATACATTAAAGCAATGTGTATAAGAAAATGTAAATGATCAAAGATGGAGACCCTATAAGTTCGCCAAATAACAACGGAGGTTGCTCTATTAAAAATGCTCGAAAGCACTGCTGTATTGCGTAGGATAAGTTTAAATGTAAAGAATTTCTGTAGTCGTGTCAAATATTTTGGTTCTGAAAAAAGAAGCTTTCTGATAGAACGTTATTGCTGTTCATTCACTCTAAAAGCACTTAAGTGTTGGGAAAAGACAATTGAAATAACAGGCATTATTTGAAGGCAAAAGTAACAATTAAAACTAAGAATTTAATACGTAACCTCATATTTTATCTCTAATTATATTAATAAATCGCTCATCTCTTCTCCTCGACCCCAACCGCCATGTAAACTGGGGCAAAATGGTGAGACATTAATCTTTAGCTCACGAAAAGTATTGTATAGATTACGTGGGGTAAGATGTTTACCCCGCGCCGCTAATCAAGGGGTAACGCGGCAAATAATGTCCCCCGTTACCCCTGCTTAAGGGTAGTGACGCACGATAGACTCGGAACAATAGATGTTTAAATAACATTGTAGATCTGTTTTGGAAAAATATACAAGGAACTATGAACTAATCCTTTGCTCACCCGTGGCCTTACGATAGCTACGTCTATGCAACAATTTGTGTGTTCACATTACTACACACACACACACACACACACATCTCTACTCTGTAATGCTTACTATATTGTATTCAGTGCAGGATTAAGAATATTTGATGCCCTAAGCAATCCACGCCTATGGCGCTCCCCCCTCCCCGCCATCCATAAGTAGCCGTAACCAGCCGTATCTTTTAGGTGCTAGCAAATTTTTTTTGGTGCTGTTTATGGTGCCCCCCAAGACGTGATACCTTAAGCAATTGCTTAATTTGCTTATGGGCTAATCCGGCACTGCACTGATTGTATTGTAAAACTCTTTATTTTACTTTAGAGCTTACTAGGGACAGTTTATTTTTTAATTTTGATGTGGGACTAAACGGGAACTACACTTTCGTAACCAAAAAAATATTTTCCCAATCGGTTCATAAGTAAACAAAATGCTAAGTTAAAAAAAAAACAGTTTTTCAGTTACGTCATCAAAACTAGTGTGTAAACAAATTTGTCCTCGAACGGAATCTTCTATTTTCCCTACAACAACCAAAAACAAAATAACTATAGGATATCATAACACTTTACTTAGTCTATTAAATAAATCACGTGTGCAGCCACCCTTATCCGCGTAAGGACGCGTATTAATCAGCATGCGGTGTGGAGCCGCCCTAAAGTAAATACTAATTACGGACAACATGTGTACATAAATCGTCTTTAATGTATCACTTCTAAAGACGACAGATCCGTAGGGAAAAGGGCTGAATAAATATTAACAGAATCAATTCCGTTTAAGAAATTGTTTCCGAGAAGCCACAAGTGGCTTGTTCTAGTTTTTTTGACTTTTCATGGAAAAAGGTGGTGACATTTTTATATTCAAGGTTCAGTTTAAGATGGTAATTGCTTAGTAACTGTCTATTCAGTCTAGATTTCAAGACATTATGCTTAAAAATGAACCTTTTGAAATTTATTCTAACTGTCAGAAGAAACACCTACCTGTAGCTAATGTAATAATGACATTAAATACTTGTGATGTAAGTAGGTCATTAAACAAAATTGTCGTTGTGGTTTTCCGAACCGGTGGTAGAATTGTATTGTATTTTATAACTCTTTATTGTAAATAAAACATATAAAAATAGCAGTTAGCAAGAGAAAGAGAAGTACAAATAATTTTGCTGACATTCACAATTGCTTGTTTTTAGTTTGAATTAAATAAATATATTTTGACTTTCATTTGTTGATTACTTATTGTTTGATTACTGTATTAATTTAGTTTAATTTTATTAGGCAGAATACTAATCAAGTCAACGTCCTGGCAACCCGATCTTCTTATTTGTTCCAAACTCGAACTGGCAGGAAACTTCGAAATTTAAAAGCAACCGACTTCGACTCGCCAGTTTCTCATTTGGCCGTCCACTAAACACGGATGTTTCTGACTGTGGCTTCGTAATATCCTGTCACCGTCAACTGTTTCCAACTGAACACACCGTGTCAATTCCCCGACACAGAAAGACACGCAAACGTACGGCCCTCCACCACAGTGTCGACATTGCCTACAGTTGGAAACCACCAACACTTGAGTCTTTATTACAAAAGCAAAAAAGGTCATATTAAATGTTGTCAAAGCTTTCAAATGAAACCTCGAAATGAAACTTTGGCGTCACGACTGTACTTGGAAGGATTTAATGAAAATGTTTCGGGGTAAGTTTCGTTTGCGTATTTTTAAGTTTGTCAAGATGGGTTAGGAATTCGGTAAAGTTGCGAATTCAATCTGAGTTGTTTGGCCTCGTTGATAAGTTTGATACTTTGATGATTTTAGATTGCCTAATAGCATTAAGCCGAGACGAGTCAAGACGCTTCACGCCTTTTTTTATTATTATCCAAATAATACTGGCGCATGTAACTTCTTTTTTTTTCGCATACCATGGTAACAGCGTATTATTAAAAGAACTTCCAGAAAAAACAATGACTAGAAAAAAAATATCCCATCAAAAACATTACAAGTAAAAATATTAAAGTCGCCCAACGCATTTCTTATACCGCAAACAAAGTTTTGAGATGCAAAGTTAAACCAAGTCGGTTATTTTAGTCAGTACCTGGGGGTGTCCATAGAACTTCGTTTCCGTCGACTTGTTAATTTCAAAATCGTGGAAGAACACATTTTATAGTTCTCAAACAAAGGCCAAATTAACTCCAGATTGCCAAGCCGATTAGGTTGATGCTCTACCATTTACTATCCATGCAGCTGTCGCACTAAAAAGTTTGTCATAAATTGTTACCTATGAATAATTCTTAACTATTAATATGATGTTATGACTCCATCAATATTTGATATCTTTAATTTGTAATCCACAAAAATGACACTTAGCCGCTTTTTGCTTGAATTGCACTTGGCCAGTTTTTTACAATTTGCACATAATACCATTGAACTTTTACTAAATGATATTGTAACGGATAACTCACGTCTTAAACCGAGTTTAGCTCGACATGTTTCATGTTTCGACATGTCGAGCTAAACTCGGTTTAAGACGTGAGTAATCCGTTAGAATATCATTTAATATGAGTGAGTCTCACGGTAGTTTCATGTTCAAAACCATTGAACTTTATTGTGCGAAAATTTCCTGTTTGACTAAACATACAACTCTATACAATCGCGCATCGAATATAAGGTCAGCAAGGGTAAGGTAATTTGCTCGGCAGGCAGGACGTAAAAAGGCGGTGGTAAGTGTCGATACGCCAGCGATAGTTAAACGTATCGACGGTATCGATATTGTGTCGATAAAAAATAAAACATGAGTTCAATTGTCATAATAAATAGGTAAAGCATCTTTTAAAAAAGCTACTGGGTTCTTAGGACGAATTTATAGAATTCTGGATCACGCATCTAGTTTATTATAGACGTAAGGGGGGATTTTTCAATGAACTGATGGTTAAATAGATAGAGGATTTGAATACAAAGCCTGAAGTCACGGCTTCGCTCCCCGGTCGGTAGGAACAGATTTGTATAAAAATATGAACTCTTGTTCGTATTCTTATTGGGTGTTTAAGTATGCGTCTTTCTATTTAAGTACGTTTATCCGCTACCTAGTAGCCATAACACAAGCTTTGCTTATTTTGGGACTAAGTCAATTGGTATCCAGTTTATTTATCTAAAACTTTTAAACGAGCAATTCTTGTTCAGAATCTCGAAAACGGCTCCAACAGTTTCGATGAAATTTGGTATGTGGGGGTTTTCGGAGATGAAAAATCGATCTAGCTTGGGAAACCGCTTATTATCGAGTTTTAGCCCGAGCGAATCTCGGTCGCCCAGGCACTTTATTTATTGAGAGGTAATTTAACCAAACTATCGATAGTGTAACACCACTAGTAGGTGGTAAAAAGGCGGTAGGCTAAACGCATTAGGGCAGGGGCCGGCGACATCGGGTTTTGCTGCGATTTACGACTCTAAGTTGACCGTGGTCTAAAATAAACTCGTTTTTGGGCGCTCTCAAAGGCTAGGCTATTTCAGCGCCAACAAGGTATCATGGAAAATATCCAAAATATTTCAGCTAGTGATAAAGTTTGAGCTGAATACCTTTGTAAGTTTTTTTTTAGAGGTTGGTTAATATTTTTTGTAAATTTATACGAGGTACATACAGCGGCATAACGCACACACACAGGCGCATACATAGGTGTTAATAACGCTGCTCGATAGATAATAATAACATATTTTACTATTATTTGGTATATTCTTGCTATATTTCACATAAACATATAGGTGATTAAAATCCATTGCGTACGTAGTAGCGTTGGCTGGCCTCCCACCAGGTGGACTGATGACAACGTGAGAGTTGCGGGAAACCGGTGGTTGCAAGTGGCGAGTTGTCGTTCATTGTGGCGTTCTAAGGGGGAGGCCTTTGTTCAGTAGTGGAGGTCTTGCGGCTGATGATGATGATGATGATGATTTCGTTTTACTATAGGTAACAGATATCACAGTAACGAAGAAAACCATAAAGAAAGAGCGGGTTCGAAATCCTAAGCACACTAACCTAGCGTGTCTTAGGAAGTTGAACAGCAAAGAAATCGAACTTCCACATTTACAATATTAGTACGATTCGTATTTCCGGCAAAAAAAGACTAACAAAACGGCCCAATTCCCTGACCGGCCGTAGTCGCGTGACCGGACCGCATTAGCGATGAGTCAAATTCAATCCGGCCGTCCGCCGCTAATAAATAATCAAAACTAACTGGTAATGACCCGAAAGCTGCAGGGCGTGATTTCACGAATCGCCATTGATTTGTGGACACTTTGGATTATTACATTAAGTTTCTTTTAACACTAAAGGCCATAGTGTTCCGTCACACCACATGGACCTACCGCGTTGACACGCCTGCGTCTACATATACCTAGTAGTAAGTTTCAATGTTGATTTTATATTCCGATAGATGTCACTGTACTGTATGCGTCCCATTGAAAAACAGCGTTGAGGCTTGCCATTTACATTATGCCGAGTGAGGCCCAATTTATACAACATTTTATTGTTAATTTTGTATTCTTTCCTTCTAATTTATGTGTAAATAAATGTTTCTCTCTCTCTTTCTGTACTGAAAATTGTATTATTTTGAATAGCGTTAGCGAGATTTTTCTACGTACTATAAATAGGGTGTCAATTTGAATAATTTTTTTTGAGTAAATTTGAACCGTTTGTATGATTAACTTCTAAGCCAGCAGTTAAAATTTTTCATTATTTTAAACGTAAGCGGTTTTCCCCCATAGTTGTTATAACACCCGGGACATAAACGTGACAAATATGCCTTTACAGAATCCAGTTATAGGCATCATACCTACAGGATGTTTAAAACAGAAAAGAGTTTGCCCTCACACGTCTGGTAATGAAGCTATAAAACAATCCGAACCCACTTGCATCATCCCCGGTCCAAAGTCTGGTGAATTAATAGGGTTATTGTGGCAATAAATACGAAGGCGCCTCGTTTGCGGCGGCGGCGGTCGGATAAATCAAGGGGAAGATGTCCCGTGCGAGGGAATGACCAAAGGGTTGCGTGGTGCGGTTGCAATTGTGCTCCGTGCGATAATTTACTTGAGATGGTAATGACAAGGAAACCATGGGGGCTTTGAATAACGTTAGTTGTAGGCGAAGGGCCACCAAGTTACTATAAAGAGAATCAATGTCAAAGCAGCTGTCAAATCTCCGGTTACTATATACGTACGTTTTAGTAAGTTATAACAAGATTTGAAGTAAATTTCGGTTTGGAGTTTTTTTTTATAAGAAAAAAAAGAAAGATTTTTTTATTGCCACAAAAAAAACTAAAATAATAAATTTATTCCACTTTCTGCTGGCATTGCTATACAATCTATTAATTCTCTTAAATCCTCTGCAAAATGGATTTTGATGTTATTAGTAGTTAGGTGCAGCTCTGGTAGCCCAGTGATTTGAGCTATGTCCTCTCAAGTAAGTTAGTAGATTCGGGCCTGGACTCGCACTACCGAGATTTTTGGAACCCTCTGTGCGAAATTACATTTAAAATTGGAACATCGTGAGAAAACTCGAGTTTTTTTTTTAGTTCACCAAAAAAACCGGTAACAAAATTAATTACACCTAAAACAAATAAAATGTTCTGTTTCTTGAAACAAATACAAACGCTTCTTTTAAAACTCTAGCATGTCTTTTAGTTACTAGGCACTTGTAACATTACGAAAAATGCCTAAATACATTTCCAGCGGCGACAGTGAGTAATAAAAATTACACATTTAGCAAAGCCGCTAATTAAATAACTTGATTACGCTGACTGTCAAACATTTTAATTTGTTAATTCCCAAACGCGCTGCGGAGTGTTCAATTAAGCGAATGTCACTTGTGAAACTAAAATAAAACTGTGCACGTTTTTATTCTAGAGCGGAAAAGTATCCGCCTGTATATCTGAGTACAGTCAGGTTATGATATAATAGTTGTATCTGATATCCCAAATAAAATTCAGATATTTAGATAATGATTAGTCATCATCCTAGACTATACACGTCCCACTGGTGGGCAAAGGTCTCCTGTCAAAACACACGCGGGTGCCAGCACGGATTGGGAACTTCATATACGTCATTGTATTTTAACGTCGATAAGCCAAAGGCTACTAGAAACACAGGGAAGCTTAAAGTTCCATCTTACAGACCGGCTAAAACCAAAAAGTCGTTGCTGGGAAATTGCATACGTTTTTATAATAAAATTCCAAAAATATTATAAATGAAACAGATACAAAATTCAGATCTATTGTCAAGAAGACATTAATATCTAAGGCGTATTATAAAGTTAATGATTATATCATGGACAGGGATATTTGGAAATAATTCCGATCCGCATTAGCGATCCCTTCAAATAGCGAACCTACTGTGTTAAAAATAAAGTTGTGTTAAATACTTGTGATTATACATATCATTTAATTATATTGTAAATCTTTTTAAAAAAATATACCTCGTTGAGTTTCTTGCCGGATTCTTCTCAACAGAGGTATTTCCGAACCGGTGGTAGATTTTTTTTTGACATTCATAAGTGCTTGTTATAGCCTAAATTGAATAAATATATTTTGACTTGACTTGACTTGACTTTATGAATTAAATTCGGGTTTTGTTCCACGTACCTTGAAATAAAAATAAATAATCAAGCGATAAAACCGCGATAGTCTAAAATATTACGCCATTGTATTATATAGCTTAATAGGTCGGTGCAAATTTCGAACGTAATTCGCATATTAATTTCGAAAAATCCAAAGATGAAAGCTCGGGTTTGAAGGCTTATACAAAAAAACTGCAGCATAGCGTAAATAGTAATGGAAAATAGAATTGAATAATTGACTTAAAACCATAACTCTATAAACTGTGTAGGAAGAGAAAGTGGTTTGCCAGGATCGTGTTTCGCTGCCTATGCCCTAAAGGGGTTAAGTCGTGGAGTTTATGGCACCTATACTGCTATTTGCCAATCAAATTTAACCTTTACTGTTTAAGGCATAACTATCATTTTGCGGTTTACAAATGGAGTCTAGATTTCATGGCTTATTTCTATAATTTTAACAGTGATTTGAATAGAATTGCGATTATTTCGGTTTCGTACAGCATTCTAGATCTGTCGCTTTTGTTGCATATGCATAATGTGCGGTTTAAATACTGCATTTCGATTCAATTTGTTGCTTTGTTTAATAACCATTTAAAAACAATATGAAATACAATTACTTATTATTTCACAAAATCAGTATTACAAACAAAAAACAATGAATATATTGTCAAACAAAAAATATCTTTGAAAATGTCGGTCGATGGCATAGTTTGTTTCATTATATTTTAACTATTTATACTCGTATAATTAGTCTAATCCAGATACTTTATTGTACAAAATAAGTAAACAAACAAAATTGACAAACATTACATAACATAAAGACTTATGAGAAAACATTAAGCAATAACTACTAGTAATAAATAACAATTCGTATAATTTAGTGCAGTTTGTTTGTCCCTTAGTAATAGTTTTTCAAAAATCACGGAGAGCAAACGAGCGAGCAGATCATCTCATGAAATTCATGCATTACATGGATATTTTACTATGCAAAAAGTAGTTCATCAATTTAGCGACTTATATTATACCCTAAATAACATTTGGATTCATTTTCTACACACAAACTGGCTGTTTTTAAAATTTCTAGTGGCTTCTGATAAACATTTAAGTATGTGGCGACGCTAACTATACGTGCGAAGTGCGATGAGTATGAGCATAACCAATGTATACTTCGTTTGGATATGTATTTAACTAAATGTAAACAAACTTCAGCTACCATATTTGGTACATTTAAGGATTTTAAACATTTTACTTAGCTATCATTGTAATACAAACTAGACTAGTGTATTTCAATACAGAAATGTAAATGTTTAGATAGTTTAATGGGGGAATTTCAATATTTAAGACACCAATTGACGTTGTTTTGTTTACATTTAGTTAAATACCTATCCAAACCAAGTATAGATTGCTGTACACGTTTGTTTTTGAGAGCTCTATGGTCAACCAAAATGCCGACGTTATATTAAATTTAAGGCTTATTTCTCTTGATACCATTATATTGTAACACGTCCTCGGACTCCACATTAATCTTTCACGACTCAAATGACCATCCATTAACTTTAAAACATACCCTCGCACTTAGAAACATGCAAATCGCGGTATTCTTCCACCCCCGGGCCCGTTTAAAGCTATATATACGTATCCTTGTCGCACACACGCGATATAAGCGAGACAGTACCTACTTAACCAAACGTTCGACGGTCAGTTAAAAGCTTGTACAATCGACTTGGGCGTTTCTGTCCTGGTCTTTTAAGTGGAGAAGGAGAGGGATGGCATGCTTATGTCCACGAAAGGGCCACCATGGTGGAATTAAAGCAAAATAAATTAGTCCCTTAGGGTAAGTCAGGTGTTGCGACATAAATTACTGCGCGCATTACAATTGCTGATGTAGTCGGGTTTTCGGTTTAATTCTAGTGCTGTTTATTTGATTAAAATAAGGGAAAGAATGCCTAAATAACTAAAGCTTTATGAGTCAGGGGATATATTTTATTTAAAATAAATCACACAGTACACATTTCGTTAAAAATATGCCTCACTACAGAACCCTTTGATTGTTTGCTACACCTAGTGTTAATTATTCAATTAAAAACGTCAGCACTCCGACTATCATTTTTCATTTCAAGTCAGTTTAATGCGTATACGTTAAAATACCTTAATCATTTAAAAAAAATGTATGTTTTCGTGAGCCAGTAATTCTAATTGATTTTTACTTCTACACTCATAAAATTTGTAGTCGTGAGTTGCGCTTCACCATTTTTTGAAGAAAATCAAGCCTGACAGAAAAACGGCCGGTAATAAATTATCTCAATAACATGCAACCTTGCTAAGACGTTTAATTACCATGTTGCATTTGTTAACTTTTAGGCTGCCCAGCCTACAATAAAAGAGGAATTTAAAAAATGCAACCAGCTGGTTTAGAGTATAGTATAACCCATTCTCCTCTCGATTTCGAACAAATAAACTACCAATTCAATATTAATTCCTACTGTATCTTAGCCCAGTACTGTCCAGCTTCTGTCAAGTCCCGAATGGTCCGGAGGGCAATTTGAAAACGTTAATTATAACTATATACGTGCACTCTTTGGTAACTTTTAACCCCCAGTTTACCATCCATTGATTAAATTTGTCTAACGGATAAATGTGATGCCGTCTCTGTTTGTTTTGTTCGAATAGACGGAGACGGCATTAAACTAAAAAGCACTTATATATTAAGCAGAAAAGATGCCTTAGAAACGTCGGTTTGGATTTCGAAGTGTCGAAAGCTTGATCTAAAACTTTTCTAATCTTATAGCCACGCGTTAATCAGTTAGTACAATTAGATTTCTTCTTTTATTATGATCGGTTTTAGTGTCTGTTCCTTCAAATGAAAACAGACAAGCAACAACGTTGACGAATGTCACCGTGTTGTGTCCATTGAATAGTCCATTGCAAATTAATGTCATTAGTCTCTTAGTGAAATGAAAAGAGGTGCTTGAGCTCAAGTGGTCATTAAGTATGTACTTGTACCCTTTTTGTCCCAGGTATGTGTAGAAACAGGAACATGGAATACCACTTTCTAGATTCTATTGACTGAGGTGAATGACCTGTGTGAATATGGGTAAATTGGTACCTACGTGGGTTCTTGCAAAATGTAGAAAGAAAAACATCATCATCATCATCATCCCAACCTATATACGTTCCACTGCTGGGTTCAGAATGAGAGGGCTTGGGCTGTAGTTCCCACGCGGGTCCAGTGCGGATTGGGGAATTCACACTATTGAATTACTCTACAGGTTTGTCCAGGTTTCCTCACGATGTTGTCCTTCACAGTAATGATCGTGGAATTCAGCACATGAATTTTGAAGAAGTCAGAGGTGCAAGATTAAATAATTAATTAGAAAATGTTTTGTTGAATCGGGTAAGACCCATTAATGAACTTGAATTTTTAAGATTTTTTGTTTTCATCAGATCGAATCATAAATTTATTACGCGGCTACGTAAAATTACACATGTTATGTAAATTGGTACCAATGACAATTCATTCAATAAAGTGATTAAGAAAAAAGCTTAAATGAAACTACAAAGGCAACACTAAAAAAAAACCCGCAAGTTTTGTGCTTCGTCGGTGACGAAATCTAGCAATTTCGTAATTGACACGAAATAGACAAAAGAATTCCGTGCGAGGGTCGAAACCAATAAAGAACTCAGGGGTTGTTTGCGCTGATCTGATTTGCCGTCTTTTTCTTACACAAGTTTCCCTCCAACTTTGGAAACTTCAAAGAAATGAAACAAATTAAAGTGCCAGTGTTGTCATGTGAAAAAAAATAGCGAGGTATTGGAAATAGACTTGGAATTTTACTATAATACTATTTTTACTGCTCTCTCGTTCCTAAATTTGTAGTAGAAGCAGGACAGGAGGAGAATACTAATCTTATTTGACAGTGTTTGCGAACGGAGGGTTGATATTTGTATATATCAGAATCAAGCGTGACAAAAATGTTATATCGCTGAATTATCCTCACGGAGAGCAGTCAGTGTTCTTGACAGTGATGAAAAGAGACGGAAAACGCAATGACAGCTACAGGGGGACGGTCCACTTAATTCCAATCACCATAATTCCAGCGGACAAGCCAAGGGTGCACACGTGCCAACAAAAACTTCATTGAAAAAAAAATCGCAAATTCCAAATTGGAATTGGAAAAACTAATAGAATGGCAACACTACAAAGGGATTCTTTTCACGGGCTGGCAACGTTTGCCCGCGTTTCCACGTGTGCGGTGACCTTAATACGAGCTTGTGACCTTTGACCCGTTTATAAACGTTATTTGGGCGAGGCGGTATTTTAAAATGACGGTTCTGAACAGCCAGTATCTAATGCTGTTACGTAGACGCCACTTTGTTAGGAACCTTTTTAGGGACTTTGAGACTAGATTATTTAAATTATTAGATTAAATTTAGAATAGATTTTGAAAAACGAATACTAAAACAAATTGCCCTTCGAAAGATGATTGTGTTGTGAATTTGATTCGATTGTGTAAAATCATCTTGATTAGTTAAATAGTACTACTACCTATTATAGGTAGCTAACTGGATAAAAAAATAGGTTTAAAACAATGTCATTATATCATCAATTCTGCTTTATCCACGCTAGGTAAACAAAAAAATGGCCGCCCCTAGTTTAGAGGGAACAAGAGAACTTGCCCAACTCTTTTAATCCAGGCAATGTGTTTTGTCGCCCATTGTTGCTGGCAACTTAGTCGCAACTTTCTTTTTTGTCGTTTTGTCTCTAATTTTATTATTTCACCGGCTTTATTATACTGCGGGCTTAGAAGATTTTCCTACCTCAGTTTCATACTGAGTTTGTTGTAAAAATATACTTTGTATCTAAAAACGACAGAAAAAGTCATCAAAATCTTATCATGTTTTCTCTATATATAGGTAGATTAGAAGTTTATAAACAGGGATATATTTTATTTCTCATTCTATCTTAACAGGTTGGTTGCTGTTAATTATACATTTCGATTCTATGGTTACTTGAAAAATAATTCAACCGAATTAGAAATGGCGCCAGAACGCAAGAGCCAAATTTTAAATTTGGAACACCTAACCATATTCAGGAAAAGGCGTTCTATAATCGAATCGGAATCGGTAAGCCAGCATTTGCATCCAACGCGAAGCTAATTCTCTCACCGTTATTTCTGGCCAGTATCTTTTGTTTCTTGCCATGTTTAGATACAACCTTTTACGCTTAAAACTTTTCGCGAGATAAAAATTCGTTGAATATTTTTTTTCTTTAATTCCGAGATGTTATCGGCCTGATTCATTTGAGTGCTTTTTTCGGTAGCTTTTTGTTTTTATCAGTAAAATACGACTCTTGTTTTGATGGAGGGCTGTATCAAAAGTAAAGAGAAAGTTTTTTAGAATCTTATTTCAAGTTTTAGAAATTTTTCGCACTGAAAGTGTTTATGACTTTTCTTTAGAAGTTAGATTCGTAGTCGCGGTGAGTTTTCTAGTTTCAATAGAAAAAGTAAGTTGGTAAAAAGAGCACAGTGTATGGTAACTTTGTAATGGCTTTCTAGCTTTAACGCCTTTGACATATGCACTAACAAATTTCTTGTGTGCCTCTAACTTTTTCTGTCCAACTTTAGAAATTTGTAAACCCTACACTTCATTTCTGAATTGTTATAGTAACGGAAAACTGAATCATTTTTTGTTGGTAGCACTGAACTACCTAAATTATTAAGTTGAACTTTAGTTTACACAGAAGCAAGGCAGATTTGATCTTATTAAATATAATACATACAAAGAAACATTGCAAGTAAAAAAAAAGCTTGTAAAAAAATGCGCAATACTAATACTACACGGTGTTAAATAAAAAAAAATACTACGAATTGCAAGGTACAAAAGAACTCGACTCAGATCATCAAATTCAAATTCAAATCATTTATTCAGTAAATAGGCCGCAATAGGCACTTTTACACGTCATTTTTTTAAACTACCAGCGCTTTCGGAAAGACCATCATTGCCAAGAAGAATGCGCCGCAAGAAACTTGGCAGAAAGTCATTTGTTCAACATAAAATAATTACAAATAAAATACTTAAAAACTACAGTATACAATTGAATAAAAAAATTACAATAAAATAATAATAATAATACAGGGATGTATGGGGTCCCTTAGTTACAAAACTAAACACTAACTATTATCTACGTTCAGTGGAAGTGTAGACTGCTCCACCGTCATAAAAAAAAAAAAACTGAAATTTACATTTCAGGTCAAGTAACCATTAAGCTTTTGGGTTCCGAAGGCAAGCTCACGTCTGCCGCCCCCAAAGTTAGCTCACACGCACTCATGTCATGCTCTGAAAGTCTGCATCTGTAACTCTAAACTTCACACTGGCAGAATTGTCCTGGACAGAAGCCATTTAAGAAAAAAATGCTTGTAAAACGCTCGCAAAAATAGATTCCTATAGGTTATCATCCCTGCAGGAGTCTGTTAAATCTCCAGCTCTTTAAATCTCCAGTCGTTACTATTCCGTAGCCGTGTGTCGGACGCAGGCGTCTCAGGGGATCGCGTCGCAGTAGAAAACGTTCAGCACTTCAATCCTACTCTCCTACTAATCCTGCTAACTAATAAATGCGAAAGATTGTGAGTGAGTGAGTATGTTGTTTGAGAGGACGTGGTGGCCTAGTGGTCTGACCTATCGCCTCTCAAGCAGAGGGTCGTGGGTTCGAACCCCGGCTCGCACCTCTGAGTTTTTCGAAATTCATGTGCGGAATTAAATTTGAAATTTACCACGAGCTTTGCGGTGAAGGAAAACATCGTGAGGAAACCCGCACAAACCTGCGAAGCGATTCAATGGTGCGTGCGAAGTTCCCAATCCGCACTGGGCCCGCGTGGGAACTATGGCCCAAGCCCTCTTGTTCTGAGAGGAGGCCTGTGCCCAGCAGTGGGACGTTTATAGGCTGGGATGATGAGTATGTTTGTTACTCCTTCACACTGAAACAGCTGAACGGATTTAGATGCAATTTGGTATGTAGATAGCTGGACATCTGGAATAAAAGATAGGCTACTTTATATTCCGACATTCCCACGGGA
Organism: Choristoneura fumiferana; assembly: GCF_025370935.1. Taxonomy (NCBI): domain Eukaryota; kingdom Metazoa; phylum Arthropoda; class Insecta; order Lepidoptera; family Tortricidae; genus Choristoneura; species Choristoneura fumiferana. The sequence goes on from NC_133473.1 coordinate 20,861,346, forward strand.
TAGGGATACAATCTCGAATCAACAACCGCTGGGCTTAGAGTCATGAAATTTGACATGATTGTTTTTAATGTAACGTCAATGAAAACCACGATCTAATTTTCGGGCATTCCCACGAGAATTTTCAAAAATCCCTAATTTTCAATTTAGCTCCTGGATCTAATGATTTACGTGTGCGAAGCCGCGGGTAGACACTAGTATTATAAATGCGAAAGTTTGTGAGTGAGTGGTATGTTTGTTACTTCTTCACGCTGAAACGGCTGAACGGATTTGGATGAAATTTGGCGAAAAGAAAGAACAAATGTTAATTAGTTTTTTTTATTAAATTTATTGACCCGGATAACTCACGTCTTAAATCGAGTTTAGGTTGACATGGTAGTTTCATGTTCAAAATTAGTTTTTTTACTTAATTAAAATATAACTCTGCCTTCCACTCTGGTGTATCGTTCATCAAAACCACTTTTGCCTTTTAGTAGATACGAATTGGGTAAAATTAGTTCATACCACTGGTTCCACATTTTTATGTAAGTAATTAACTTATTTCACCTAAAACGATGTTTAATACTCAAGATCTTCAAGTAGTAAAGCAGCTTAGGTGTTTAGGTTATAGGTTGAAGTTGTTTTTTTAATTAAAATAGTAGTAGTTAATAAATATTTCAAGGCCATTGCAGTACTGTTCTCACCCCCACTGCGGCCCAATTGACCCCTCTCGGGCTGTCGAACGCACGCGACGCCTTCGTTAGGATCGCGACAAGGATGGTCCTTCGAGCCGGATGTGTGATCTCTGATTTATCGCTAGCGTTCATATCCCGTATACTGTTGCTTTGATATACAAGGGGGCTACGGGGCTTTTGAGAAATCCATACTGGAGTGTTTTTAGTTTTTTAAGGCATGACCCACGATACGATACGTTTGATGCCATCCAAAGAGACTTTTCCAAAAATATAATACCCTTATTACAAGTAAAAGCTATAATGAGCAGTCGAGGAAACTGAATTGCGTTTAGGTACCTTTTCATAATCAATTTCACTATGGTTGCTTTGGCAGGCGTATGGGGTGTCAACATGACAATGTAATTATCAGCACAAATTCAGTTTTTTGACTGTTCTGGACTTTTTCACATAATATTTAACAAAAATATAAGACGTATTTTAAGTAAAAAAATATTTTTTTCAATGTTACCTAAATTTTTTTGGGAAACCTTAAAAAAGCATTTTTTTTTTAAATAAATACAGGCAAAGATTCAGTGGTGTAGCCACAAAATGCCTGGCCAGTGGCCAGACAGGGGCCAGTTAGAGAACAAATGGCATTACAATTCAGTCGTTTTTGTCATCAACAACAGCTCGTACCTATTAAAACTGGTCAGTACTGAATTCAAAAAGGAATCCCCGTTATAGTTCCACGCGGCTCCGTTAGATGGCGATCCCGTTTCCGTCGCAGACGGCGCCGGAAGCGCTTTGTCTATGCCTCCCGACGGATTTGGCGCGATTGAAAATTTCAAATTTCGATGTTGGTACGGGCGTGCGGATATTTCGTCCGTTTGAATTTCGAGACAGTGCACACTGTTGGAATAGGCTTTTGTAAGCGAGCGTAATTATGTTCTCACACCACTCTCACACACGTGAATTAAAGCTTTGCCATTCGTATTGTTGTAGCTCAAAGAGTTGCATTAATAGAATCTATGAATATTTCTATCTTTTTATTAACTTACCCAACTTAGAAAAGTTTACAGGTGGTAGGACCTTGTACAGGTGGTAGGACCTTGTGCAAGGTCCGCCCGGATCGCTACCACCATCTTGCTCGCTAATCCTGCCGTGAAGCAGCGTGCTTGCACTGTAGTGTTTCGGCGTGGAGAGTAAGACAGCCGGTGAAATTACTGGCACTTGAGGTATCCCATCTTAGGCCTCTAGGTTGGCAACGCATCTGCAATTCCCCTAGTGTTACAGATGTTTGTTTATGGGCGGTGGTGATCTTTTACCATCAGGAGACCCACTTGCTCGTTTGCCATCCAGTCGAATAAAAAAAAAACGGCAGAACCAATTTATTTTTAATAAACATAGCTAGGAACCACCGGAAAGAAACTCGCTGAAAGAACCGGATAAGTGCACAATATTTATTTTTTATACGGTTTTGCTAGATAAATAAAGCAGAACAAATAGAGTATGCCTATGTAAGTTAAAAAAAAATGCACTATTCTGTTTTGCCAGAATACTCTCGATTTTGTTTTGAAAAAAAAAGTGACAATCTGCCAAGTTTCTTGCGGCACATTCTTCTTGACAATGATGTTCTTTCCGACCATGGTAGTATAAGAAAGTAGCATGGAAAATAGCCCTTTACGGTTTACGGAATAAATTTTTAATTTTTTTGAAAAGAAGTAGAAGTCAATAGTTTCTAAGGCCAATATACGGGATTAGCTCACAAGAAATTGGATTTGAAGTAGAACAAATACAGGTGCGCACACACCATCCGTCAGCAGGTAATTGGAGGCACTCTGACAGTTATATTGCTCCCGGAAGGCTTGTTTTTGATACGGTGGAAAGCTAGCCAAGTGCGAGTCAATCAAAAATATCTGAGCACGATTCTACGCCGTTAACAATATAGTCGTGTTCATATATTTTTGATTAATTTTTTGCTCAAAAATATTACAACTTAACTGACTTAGTTTCGAATATAAAGTGAGAATAATTTTCATCTATATCCCAAAATTACTTAAATATCGTGTGTTTAGAATTACAAAAAAGTCCAATTACGACCTTCAAAAAAAGCCATTTAATTTGCTAGGTATGTCACACAAAATTAATAAAACATTTACTTTCATTTTAAATTTCAAAAGTTAAATATATTTTTTATATCATATACACAGAACCATTATTTGTTAACTATGTATACATACAAATAATCGTTGTTTACATTACTTGATAAAGTTCCAACACGGCGTGGATCGACCCACGGCAATAAAACGCTTAATTTGAACAAAGATATCATTAAGGGCGATAAAAAAAGTAGCCCGAACCACCCTGGAACATTAATTTGAATTGCATGTATAAATATGTTAAATAAACTACATTTTTTAAATACAAGAGGGCGGCCGACGTATTACACCACAGGTGGCGTAAAAAAAGTTAAAAAGTAGCATGTAAGTAGTATGCATATTTTTTTTAACAAAAAATTGTAATATTTTATTTTTCCTTTTACAAATACTTGTAATACTTCATCATTTTTTTTATGGAGATAATATATTAAACACCTTCTTCATATAAACCTTCTTCTGACAATTACTAATATAACAAAAAATAATTAACCAATCGTTAGCACACAAGATGTGATCATAATATCAGCCTTTAACTATATCCCAGCGCGGCCAGACAGAGTCGTAATAATACGTCGAAATGGTTCGAAAAATAATGGTATGCGTTGCATTCGACTTGGCGGGAGCACTGCCGTGCCCGTAGATACATTAGATGAAAAAAAAAGCTATCAAATAACCTAACTATCCTATTGCCCACCTTGTAATATTTTTTTCTGTGTATCTGTTTTCTGTATCGCTTACTATGTCTGGTGTACAATAAAGAGTCTTTGTATTGTATTGTATTGTATTGTAACTTAGAAAAGTTGACCAACTGACATTGTCATTTCAAAATGCTAACACTTTAATTTCGGCGAACCACGAAAATCCCACCGCCCAAAATTAGTAACTAATACTCTTCCAACATTTTAAACTCATAAAACCTAGGTACAACTTTATTTACATAGAACGTCAGTAATCCAATATTTTATTCCACTAATGACCCCAAACATAGCAACGTCCATTAAATTTAAAGCAGTGCGTTAACCTGAAACCCTTAAAATCTAAAAATGTTTTTTTAATGAAACTCTATTAAACTTTTATGTCGAAAGGTCAGTACAAAGCCGGCTTCACCCTTGCATTAACCAATTTACACCCCGATTTGAACCCCTGAAGTTATAAATTTCACCTAACCAACGATCCGCTTCCGCCATGTACCTACTTTTAAAAAGGGGGTAGTTCGGGGTAGTTTCGGGGATGGAAATACGACCGCTGTAAAAGGCTGTAAATTTATAAAAGATAGTTAAGAATCTGTTTTTTTGGGACGCTACTTCACGTTGGGTTGCGAGTTAAATAAAGTTCGTAAGGAGTCCGTTGATCTACAGACATTGAGCGTGCCAGACACTTTCCGGGTCAGACACTGACAGACACCGTTTATTTACATCTAAGCGTGTCAGACACGTGCTAGGACAGACATCGACAGACAACGTTTTATTTACATCTGAGCGTGCCGTGACAGACATCTACAGAAATCGTCATCAGCGTCAAACAAAAGGCGTCTGCACGGTTCTGTTGCTCTATTTACACCGGCAGGTTGCCACAGACACCTACAGACATTAACCGCACAGGCAAAATATTCTTTCCGCGACTACTGGCCGCGCACGGCCCGTGTCGGCGTCAGCGCAGCCGTGTAACGATAAATATAAATACGTTAATAGACACTGTATAGAAGAATATTATTTTGTCTACCACGGCACGTGTCTGGCACGCTTAGTGTCTGTAGATATAAACGGACCTTCATTCGTAGTGATAACCGGGGGGTTTAGTATAACTTCATTTAAAAAGTTCCTGGTCTGTGTACCTAGTGGTCTATGAAGCAACTGGTCTGCGTAGCCAGTGGTGTTAAAAGATAGTCTAAGTGGCAAGTGGTCTAAAAAGCAACTGGTCTAAACTGTTTGTGTCAGAAACTTCAAAAATAGATTACTTAGATTACATTCGAGTTGCGTCAAGGTGCGAAGCGCCTCGGCCACGTGTCGACTTTGAGTCAAAGAATTTAAGACCACTATATGCTCTTTTTGTGAAATTAAGATACTAAAATGACGTTTCATGTGTTAAGTACCTGTTTTTTAAATCTCATAAATAGTGATGCGCCACAACCTGACGGTCATCACCGAAAAGTTTCGGTAAGTAGGTAAATATGCTAGGAGATATATCGACTTTTTGTAGATGTTGTATTTAAATTTAATTTTGATTCTAAGCAAGTTCTGTCTAAAAGCTCAATGTTTAGAATATTGAATGTTTAATGTTTATTTGGGCAAAAAACGGTACAATATAGAAAAAAACTTAAGAAAATAAGACTTAAACGAAACATAGATTTGCAATTATGTCGGAAACCGAAATGAGAGAGCAGCACTATTTGTATTATGGTCACATTACTGGTCACATTATTTTTACATTTGACATTTCATACTGTCACTCTAGTATCTAGATTTCATAAATAGAGTATAGCTACTTAGACCACTTGCCACTTAGACCAGCTGTTTTTAGACGAAATGATACTAACTCGCCGGGAGGCTACAAGACTAACTTGTAACTTTGCAGGTCCACAATTTACCAATAAATAGTAATTTTCCTCCAAACCAAAACGCCCCACTATAATTAATTGTCATTTATTTGGTAATTCAAGCCGGCGATTACACTCGTCGTAAACTAACACAGCCTTTGTATGGGGGCAGCCTTTTAATTTTGAAAGCGTGAGTTACTAACAAGCGTGCATTAAAAGTTAAGGCGGGTTTAAATTGTAAGCAACGGCGGGCGGAGAGCTTTGTAGTTAAAATTCAAATCATGTTTCGTCCAGAAACGGGTAAGACGCAATCAGTTTTGAGACTAATAAAATTCTTGGTTTTGTTACTTGAATAATTGTTCTTAATGTGGTAACTAAGTTACTATAAATTGATTGCAATGATATCCATTTGAAAAGTTTTTTTGCGGAAAAGTAGCAAGATAAAGAGCAAAGACTTACTTACTTATAGCTTTTTTGCGCTGTCGGATTTTGTTGTTTGTTTGTGCAATAATTACTTTGTTAGAAATAGTTTCATACTGTAAGAACACTGTACTCAGCTGTCCTTACAGTGTGGAGGTGGAAGAGCTGCATGAGCACACATTGGCATAAATGTAGCTATCGTAAGATCGCGGGTGGGCAAAGTAATTATTACTAACTGGAAATATATTATTATCAAATTTGACCAATTAAAAAAAAACTTGTCAGGACTCTTCCTTAAGCCCTGTTTAGACCTGCAAGAAAAATCGTGCACGTTGCATTACATTGCGGCGCTCGATTGACCACTTCAAACTCCTTGGCTTTACGGCCTCGCAATGTATTGCAACTTGCACGATTTTTCTTGCTAGTCTAAACCCAGCTTAAGCTGTTTTAAAACTTGAACTTGTTGGAACTAGTTTCAAAAGACTTTCGCATTTATATTGTACCACATTATACGCAGATCAGATAATAATGCTGTACAGCACGTGACGCGTGCGCACGAAGGGCGACGCGGGTAGTTCCCGGACCGATAAACGGAAATGACTCAATTTGAAACTGTTCTTAACGGCTTTTGCACATATTTTAATACTTAAACGGAATTTTAACGCAAAAATATTTATGCACCTCGGCGATGCAGGTTTAACATATTTGATTTTTCTCGCCATCGAAGAATCGGTTTGCTGCCCACTATGTCAGTTAGTAGCAAGATATAGAATCGGAATAATTTATTGAATCAGACGTACCTAAATACCTGATATAAAGTGGGTACTAGAGGAGTCAGCAAAGTAGCAAAGAGGGTTGCTGGTGTGAGCAAAGTATGTAATTGTTTCAGTTTTAATTAATATAGAACCCGTGTCAATAAAAAAAAATGTGTCAATAATAGTCGATTGCTGGCTGTTAACACTGCAGGCGAGAACTTCTTCTTACGTAAAAAAGTGGCTGTACGGTAAAAACGGCGGTAAATACAAATACGTGTGGTAAAAACAAAGAAGAAGAGAAGATGTAAGTTTGCTTGGGCCACACATTTGACAGGCGTCAGAATTTTAAGCGCAGAGGACATACGAGTATACAGCATTTAAATGTGCGATTTGGAAACGCGTTTTTAGAAATCAAGGGATTTTTGGTGGTTTGGTGTTCTTATCCGGCGCTCTTAATCCTTAATAAGGTAGAGGCGATTTAGCGACCACTTGCATTGAGTTGGAAACTGAACCTTATTAATTTCGTAATACGTCACAATTTCCATTGTAATTATTGAAAATACGACTAACTTTCAAAAATATTCTTTGTTTTGTATGTATTCGATAGCTGCGTTTGATTCTGTGGTAGTATTTAAATGGGGCCTTATTAAGGGTTAATGTGATCTCGGACCGCTAAGCTTTACCTAAAGTATTCATTGATCACAAATTTATCCAGTGACCAAGATGTGTCATATGTTCCTCGATGTTTTCCTTCACTTGCCTTCGCGCCTTAGTGTAGACGGTAAACTGCATACGTACCTGTAAAAACGAAATCGCGTGTTAGTTTTTTGTCAATTTTCGTCCAATTAGGGCGATCAGCCATTGTTGCTTTGGGGGCGCACCCATATCACAATTATGATTAATGGAACGATTAATTGAAAGAAATTGAGGTGGCTTTGGATCGTGATTGACGCTGATTTGCTTTAAGTAATCATTAAAAATAGTGGTTAGGCGATTAATAAAAAAAACATAATACATATTGCCGCTGTTAAAGATAGTGCCACCAGAGTTGAGGTCTCGCACACAATAACATGTCGTGTAATGACAGCAGGATTTTGACATTAGCTCATTCATTCTCCTTTTATGCAATCAGTTCTATTTGTAGCTGTGTGTGTAATCATTCACTTCAACTCTCGTGGCACTAAATATAAAATGAACTTTGTTTCTCTGCTATCAGAGGAGCGTTTGAGCAAGATAAGTATAATTTTTTGCTGGATTCTTCTCGTTTTCTGAATCACTGGTAGATTTTTTGACATCCTTAATAAAAGCAAATTAGCTCGTTAAAGTGGCAATAGCCATGCCATATAGCACGGAGAACTTTAAAGTTGAATATTTCGCAAATTGATGACTGAATAGAAAAATCGTCTTAGCAACCCCCCAATGGTTTTAAAACAACATGATAGGGATAGTCGAGATCACCCCCTTTACGTCTATGGGAGGAACCGTAAAAAATTTTTTTTTTTTTTATTTTTATTTTAACACTTTGTCGGCGTGACTGATATGTATGTTCATGCCAAATTACAGCTATTTAGTACTACGGTCTCTTAACATAGCCGCGCACAGACGAAACTATAAGGGTTCCTAGTTGACTACGAAACCCTAAAAACGTTTCATTATACCTACGTCAATTATAAATTAAACTTCAGAACAAGTATAACATACCAAATTAATACAGCGTCCCCAACGCACACACCGATAAGTGAACCATAAGGCATCAGGCTAATGCGATCACAGACTGATGCCAATCGGTTTAATGGCTTATTGAAGACAATTTTCGTTATAAGATTAGTGATATTATACGTACGAGAGATGTATAATATGAGTGATATTACACATGTGTACACGGGAAGCCCGTATCGGGAACCGGCAATCTTGATGGCGGTTTGGTTAAACAGTAGGGTTTAATGTAATGTTTTAGTTAGATAAGTAAACGAATGAATAATATATGGTACAGTTTCGTGTATCGCTGTAGAGGAAGCGTGATTTTATACAAATTTAATCATGTACCAGGGTTTGTGCTATTATGTCATGTTGCCATCCCATATTTGTCAATGAAGTCATAGTGAAATTGATTATTAAAAGTTTCCGTCTTGCTACAGTCGAGTTTATAAACTTGCGAGCAAAATTTTGATCAAAAATATCTGAACACGACTCTATTGTTAACTGCGTAGAAGCGTGTTCAAATATTTTTGATCAAATATTTGCTCACTAGTTTATGAACTCGACTGTACATGAATGAGTTCATTCGACTGTACTTAGTTAAGTAACTTTGTAAGGAGTGCTTTAGTAGTGTAGTGGTTTTACCTATGATTTCTTAAGCAGGGGATCATTGGTTCGAGCCCGGATCCACTTTTGATATATATATGATGACATTTTTACAGAAAATCTTTATACAGCGTGTATTTTTGATACTAACTCAAACTGTAACTAGACGAAGATTTAAGTGCTGTGAACCGATTTTTTTTTTACTAAAACATAATAAAATGTGATAATTAGGCGCCTTCACTAACTACCCTTAATGTTTGAGATAGTATGAAAAATACACGCTGTATACACTTGGTTCAAAGTTATCAATCCTTACCGGATTTTCGTGGGGAATACAGCTCAAAGCACCCATTCTGGGAGGAGGCGTGTGCCCAGCAGTGTAGCAAATATAGGTCGCAGTAAGTACACAGTGTTCGTAATTTAAATAAGACTCCATAATCTTTGTCACATCAAAACAACGCAGAGTTATCAAAAATAATCCCGCAAACTTTGTACATACGTCTGTACTCTCAACCCCTCGACGTCACCCTTCGACAAATTTACATTCCAATTCCTGCATCTTCCTACAACTTTAACGAATTACACAAACAACGTAATACACGTCAGGCGCTGTTTGGGCGCCATATTTGTCCGCCATATTGTCGGCCATGTCTGACATGCGCGGTAATTAGATAATTGCATGGAACGCCGTTTCGCGCATCACCGGTGTTTGCCCGCGTGGATTGGGCAGGCGAATTGTTGCTGCACACTACTGCATTGTTAGCACGGGTTGCTGCAGAATTGGTACTGCACACTGCTCCGGCTTCGATTGGATAGTTATGACTAATTGCAGACGACGATAACTATTGCTAGCTCAAAGGATTTTAGTCTTATCACGGTAAATCGAATGAAAATATGAGAAAGTTAGTCGTATCCAGACAAGTGAGCAGAATAATGTTTAGAACAATACAATTTGGAACATTTTTTTGGTACATAATACACAATTTTGTTTAAAATGGACTCCGATTAAATTTATGAGGCAAAAATGCACTGCTAGGTAGATAAAAGAGATAAATTTATTTCCTATTTTTGCATCTTTAAGGTTACTTTTTTATTTTATGCATCTTTAATGGTACTAGGTATATTTTTTTTTTTAAGTAAATTGAATTGAGTAGGTAGCTCCTCTTTTTCAATGTCGATTAAGAAAAAAAAATCATCAGCAACTAGATAAAAATAAAAATGAACAAATCGTATAACGTAACAAATATGCAATACGGCGACGTTTTGCGCAGAATGCTGCTCAAGTAAAAACAAATACTGCTGTAATAACTCATGACAGTTGAGATAAAGCGAGCATAACGACGTGTCTAGATCAAATAAAACTGCCGTATGAATTATGACAGTCACAATATTTAAAGTTAGTGAGGCAACAGAACGGAGTAACGTAAGGATTAACAAAGAACTTTCAATGCTGGATGAACCAATTAGATAAAACAGTAGCTTTTTGGTTTGTAAACTTATTTTTCAAACTAAAAGTCGCAAGAAGCTGACTGAAATCACACCCGTGAATATAGATACAATTTGGAAATTGGTAATACGTTATATGTATCTTTAGGGTTCCGTGCGAATAAATCTGTCACCATTTTAGAAAATGAACAGTTTTTCTTGCACTTTTTTAACTTTTCTATCGATGCAAACAGGTTACTCGATGCAAAGAGGATCCCATTGCTAAGACACTACATGTCGGTCTATCTGTTTTAGTGGCAATATCTCGACCTACTGTAATGAAAACTAAAAATGCTTTCATTTACAGAAAGCTACACTATCCCTCACTACCATGGGTTACTTTAGATTCCGATGTAACTTCGAACAGTGCAGGAAGGCAAATGGCAGAAAATCAAGACGTTCTCTTATGCGCTGGACTGACCAGATAAAAGTCCTAAGAAATACGAGTACTTCTCTTTACACTTGCGCTACTGAAGCGACAGCCAGGGACAACTGATGTAGAATTGTTTTTTTTTTATTCTCCTGATGGTAAGCGATCACCACCGCCCATATACATCTGCAACACCAGGGGTATTGCAGATACGTTGCCAAAATAGAGGCCTAAGATGGGATACCTCAAGTGCCAGTAATTTCACCGACTGTCTTACTCTCCACGTCGAAACACAACAGTGCAAGCACTGCTGCTTCACGGCAGGATTAGCGAGCAAGATGGTGGTAGCAATCCGGGCGGACCTTGCACAAGGTCCTACCACCTTCAAACCTGCCTGCCACCTGCCACCTGCTGTTGGACTTGCTACGTGAACATGACTGCTGTGTCAAGAGTATTGGACAAAGAAGAGACTTGTTATTGTTGTTGTTCGGCTTGCCGTGGAATTATGCTGAGTGGGGACCTGCTTAGCGTCATCTATATCTTGTATTTGTTCTATGTTTGTTTTTATGGCGTTAAATAAATGTATTTTCTTTCTTTCTTTCTTTCTTTCTAAGCAAACTTCAAAGTTACCAAACGCACGTCAACATGCGGGCAATAGTCATGCATTTGGCGTCTAGATATTTTTGAGCAGTGTATTTACAATCGCGAACCAGGATTGTTGAACTTCCTGCTACTGTTCGTAATTTGGCTGTGTTTCATACTGGTTTATTACCTAATTTTAAACAGTGGCGAGTGTCTCAACAATCATGGTTGGCGATGGTACAGTCTCAATCAGATATTTCGGAGCGCCCAAGATAATCAAAAATATCAATACATGAACTATATTACCTTTATAATAGAGTGCATGTGCCGATATTTTTGACCACCTTGGCCGCTCCGAAATAGATGGCGACTGTACATACAGTCAACAGCAGAAGTACATGAGCAGTTGTGGTCCTCAAACGAATCTACCTACACACTCTTTTATTACGATGGTAGTGTCGTGTGTGGATCGTTTTGAGTTCTTTGTTTTTTATCCGTTGGGTTTTGTACGCTCGTTTACAAGCTGACTATTGTAAGCGTGGCTCCTATACGCATCCCGTGTTTAAAATTGTAATGTTGACAGATAAATATTTGGCTGTTAGCTTGTTTGCGTTTGTTCGTCTCGGGTGAGAGTAATGGTGCGCGGCGCACCTGAGTCTGTGAGGGAGACGGCCGCTGCTACACCATAGCGTAAACGTGTTAGGGTCCTAAGGAACGTTAAATAAAAATAAAAAAAGGTTTAGGTATAAATTTCATTTTTAATACAAGCTTCTTTTTGTTGACAGTACTTTTCGTTGGCTGCACTTGCATTGTCACCTAAACTACATTTGCATACCAAATTCCGAGTCGATGCCATTAGCCGTTGAAGAGTTCCGTCCTGCGGAGACGATCCTGGCCGGACTACCGGGATGTCACTACCAGATTATTATATTGTCACGCACTTTATATATGTATGCCAAATTTCAAGACAATCCGACCACTGAAAGTTGGTCGAATTTAACTTGCAAGATTTGATTACAGACAGACAGACAGACAGACAACGGGACAGGTGAAACTAAATAAAAGCTTGTAAAAACATCGTGGGCAAGTTCAAATTTAATATCATAGACTTCTTTAGGATTTCCTGTAATCTGTAGGTATGAAACTACTGTACTTTTTTCAAAACTTTAGGTCCTGTAGGTTTGGAGACACGACGTTATTATAAGTTACTGTGCGTGCAAGTATTTTGCATGGAATAGGTGAATATACCATAACTTGAAGCGGTTTTAGCTCGGCATTTTTAAATAAGAGGCTCAGAGGCTCAGAGGGCTATGGAGAGGGCTATGCTCGGGGTTTCTATGCGGGATAGAATTAGAAATGATGATATCCGCAGTAGAACTAAGGTTACTGACATAGCCCGAAGAATTGCGAAACTAAAGCGGCAGTGGGCGGGGCACATTGCTCGCAGGACTGATGGCCGATGGGGTCAGAAGGTTATCGAATGGCGTTCGCGGACCGGGAGACGAGCTGTCGGTAGGCCTCCAACAAGATGGAGCGACGACTTGGTTAAGATCGCGGGATTGCGGTGGATGCGGAAAGCACAAGACCGGTCTGAGTGGAGAGCCTTGGGGGAGGCCTATGTCCAGCAGTGGACGTCTTTCGGCTTACATGATGATGATGATGATGATTTTTAAATAAAATAAATTGTGATATATAGATATTGTAAATATTATTTTGTATGCAAATAATAATTGACTTTAAACCTATCAAGTGACGTTGCGGACTTTTGTTGCTTTACGGACTTCGGCGAGTGTTATAAGTAATATCGAAGTCGGCTTCATTGAGGCATAATATTCACTAATGGTTCTCCAGACTTAATGATAGAACATACAAACATAGAACAAATAAACTACGGCCTTGGTGATAGTCACTATATTAGAAGGTTTTGCAACTTTACATAACAAAGTGCTAATTTAATCTGAAGTCTAGGTTGAGATTTAAATAAAGGGAGAAAGCAATACTCTTCGGTGTGTAACAGTCCCTGGAGGCTTTCAACAATATTTTCGGCTGTTTGTCTGTTACCGTCTGCAGGCGCGATGACGAATGGTGATGGATTGCGTGACTGTATGTGCTGTATTGGTACAGTTGGGAATTAATTGTTATTTAATGCGAACATGGAAAACCCAGGTAACATCTTCAGAGAATTTCTAGGGTATACTTGAAAGGGTAGTCACCCCAATAGACGCATCGGAACAACTCGATCCCCAAAAATTTCTTAATCATAATCATCATCATCTCAGCCAGTATAGGTCCCACTGCTAGGCACAAGTCTCCTCTCAGAAGATTTGGGCCGTAGTACCCACGCGGGCCCACTGCGGATAGAGAACTTCACTCGCACTATTGAATTGTTACGTAGGTTTGTGCTAGTTTTCTCACAATGTTTTCCATTACCCTAAAGCTCGTAGTAAATTTCGAATGTAATTTTGCACATGAATTTTGAAGGAATCCTGGTGAACCTACGATCGTTTACTCGAGAGGCTATAGGTTAAACCACTACGCCACCACTGCTTTTTTAACACCCCCAAATAAAATAAAATAAATAAATATGGTTGATTGTCCGATTGCCATACAACAGACAGTGAATCATGATATCCTGGGATAATAACAGTCCACAATTCGCCAACTTCTTAATACCGGGACTCCGTGATGTCGTCGGTAAAGATTGCGTTCATTGTGCTCGCGTTATTGTGTCCCATTAACTCCCAACCTTGAGATAACCCGCGGTCGTTCGTTAACAACCTGTATTTATCATGCTGAACCTCCTTGCAGTGTATGAAGTTAAACTTGGTGTGTGTATTCACTTATGACTCATGTGAGGTATCTCCTCATTCATAAAAGTTACCAGACTCGGTTTAAGAAGAATGTTTTGTCTTTGTCAGGCTAGGGAATATGTCAATGTGATGGATAAAGACAAATATCAACAGAAGCGTTAAAATTGGTTAGAAGAAGCAAAATATTCTGATTCAAGTATTAAAAGAAACTTACCTACGGGAAGTTACGACACGAGCTTGTTCTATCGAGAGATATTAACAGGATTTCGAAAGAACAAGTGAAATATAATTACACGAGAGGTCAGTAAAATTAAAAAAATGGCTTAATATTCTGAAAACACTGAACGCATGTGACAAGTTGCACGAATGTTCAGTAGGTTAGCCTATGTTAGCCTCGCATAACTTTCCTACTAGTACTACATGCCTACGAGTAAACCTGATTTCAACTTTCTCTCATCTCGTCGCAAGTGCAACAGACGGAAAATAAGGACGTTTCTCAGAAATTGTCAACTTAACAGGATAATGAAAAGTCTAACTTAATCTAAACCAATGTAGTTGTATATCAAAGAAATTAATATACCTATTAGCCGTTACCCGTGACTCCGTCCACGTAGAATTTGGTTTTCACTATCCCGCTGGAACCATAAAATTTTCCGGGATAAAAACTATCCTATGTCCTTTCCCGGGACTCAAACTATCTGTATACCAAATTTCATCTAAATCGGTTCAGCGGTTGAAACGTGATGAAGTAACAAACAAATAAACAAACAGACTTACAAACTTTCGCATTTATTATATAACTGGGATTTAATATTTTCACCAAAAAATTGTCTATATTAAATGACCATTATTATGTATTTCGTCAACTATTCTTTTTAAACTTTGTCTTTTGACACGTTCCCCACAAAACAACATGGCGTCTGGTCCGAGCACTGACCAATCACAATATTTGACGCTGACTTTTCCCGAGGTACGGTGAGGTGTACAAATTGTACAATCAGGCGTTGGTGGGGTTCGTTGCCCTGCACTTTGCACTAGACTGCTGATGCCGAATAATAAAAGAATATCGTTTATGACCCATAGAGTAGGGGTGGGACACGCCGGATGTGATCGGGGATCTTTTTGTTTATTGTTTCTTACATGCGATTAGATACGAGTATTGTGAGTAATATAGGATAAGACGGTTTTATAAAATAATAGCTTTTGCCCGCGGCTTCGCTTGCGTGGAATTCGGTTATCGCGCGCTGTTCCCTCGGGAAATGTGCATTTTTCAGGATAAAAAGTAGCCTATGTCACTCTGGGGTCCATAAACTATCTATATGCCAAAACTCACGTCGATTCGCCTCTTCGTTTCGACGTGAAAGACGGACAAACGTACACACAAACACACACACTTTCGCATTTATAATATTAGTATGGAAGTATGGATTTTGCACTGAAGTAGGAAAACTGGAGTAATTTATAGCATTGAAGTTATGTAATAAAAAAATAATTGAAAAACAAGTATTTTCAGCAGTCGGGACCCATTCAAAATCGTGGCAGGCTCAAAAATTCCCACTAGAGTTGCTCCCGACTATTAAAAGTTCAAGTTACTTAAGAGAGTTCTAGACTACTATACTTATTACTTCAGTTTTAAGCATTGAAAATTTTAATTTTTACAAGAATATTAAGTTTCGCAATAATATAATTTAACAGCTTTCATTTGATACCCGTATTGTTACAAAAAAACCTCTTTTTTGCGGACTTCACCGAAATTGTATACTTGTAAGGTAATGCCACTTTAATAGTTTTCAAAACTGTCCAGCCACATTATAAACGCATACACTGCAAAAACAACTTTTCTTCGGGCAATCGGGAAAAAACATCCACCCAACATCCACATAAATGAATCTAGCAGACATCCCTAGCACCCCAGGTTGGCCTGGACTGCTGATTCGTACAAAACCAGAATATTCTAATGCGAGACTTTTAAACTTTCCGATTCGTTCCCGCTATCTCCGATTACATCCCGCTCTTGTTCGCTTTTGGCGATCTTTGTTTGAAACGAACTGAAATTCCTGATCAAATTTTACCTTTTCCTCTGCTAAGAAAATCACATGACGTGCAAATTTTTTATCAAGATTGAAACGTTTATTATGTACACACAGGCCGTAGAGCTATTTTACATTGTAGTTTCTTTATACTGCCAGCGCTTTCGGAAAGACTTGATAGAAAACTTGACAGAAAATCAAGTTATCAAAACAAAATATACAATTAAAATTATCTTGACTATGAAAGCTAGCATAGCTAAGTAAATTAAGGAAGTTTTAGGTTGAGATTTGAATGTTTGATTTAGGTTTTGTAAGCAAAACAGAAACTGAAAACATAGTATTTAGTTGTTTCACATTTTAATTGATAATTCTAGTTAGGAAAGCACTATTATAAATTGACAACTTAATTTTTTTAAAGTCATTATTCGAAAAATCCCGAAATTGGCTACAATGGAATGTGCTATAGGTAAGTACATACTTAATGACAAAGAAATAGTGCGGATTTTTTTTAATGTCAAAGAAACTTATTATTTGCATTTTAAAACTTAAGTATATTGAAACAGACACGGGAGGTTAGTGATTTATGATGAAACGATAAATTTGTACTGTAGGTAAGTATTTAATGACAAAGAATAGTGCGGAATTTTATAAAGTAAAAGAAACTTGTTATTTGCATTTTAAAACTTATTTTTAAACAGACACGGGAGTTTAGTGATTTATGATGAAACGATAAATTCTTTCAACGTACCTTACCAATAAATTATCCACCAAAAACTGAACTTCCCCTTACAACTTCATACAAACATAAATGCAAAGGCATTCCTCATAGAGAATTATTATCTATGCGTCATGGTACATGATTCGGAACCCTCCAAGGTTCCGTGGGGGGGGATCCGTACGCGATTTGCAATTTTATTGGATTACTGGCTGTTGTAATAAACGTTTCCTCGATATTTGTGACAGGACAAAGATATTTGTAAGTAAATTAGATTAAGTATATCCCTCTACGTAATGGTCGTTTTCGTCGCAGAAAGTTTAGAGTGCGTGAATAAATTTTCGTGGCGAATAAATTGAGATAGAAAGTAAAGTTATTTAAGCGAAATAAAGCTGAGGTAGACGGTAAAGAGATGAAAATATACTAGGTTATACCAACAGAAGTCTAGTCTTACTCGTTACGAACATACGCCCTTGTAGCTCAAGGTCTTTATCATAATTAAATGATAGTTTATTTACACAACATTAACATCTATATGCAAACTCATCAGTCCAAGCGTGATCAACGATACGAGTACTAACATCGGCCAAATAAGTGGTCTATCAATTTTTAAACAAGATCCTATGAAATGAATATGTCGCTAAAGTCGAACTTTCAAGTTAGATTAGATTTTTTAGAAGTAGGTTTTGCGACACGTACGAGTATTGGCATTATTGTTTTATGACATGCAAACGATTATCAACTTTAGGGTGGTAGACCACATATTTAGCTGATGGTACATGGAACTGCATCAAAATATCGAGAGCTCGTCAAAGGTATCACGGTCAATCCCGTAACGAAAATATATCTAGCAATATACAAAAATAACCTAACCATAAAAATTTCATTTTTATTACAAGCTTTTTTTGCTGACTGTACTTGCATACACATATTACATTTGCATACCAAATTTCAAGTCAGTTGAAGAGTTCCGTCCTGCGGAGACTATCCTGGCTGGACTACCAGGATGTCACTACTAGATTATTTTATCGTCACGCGATTTACCAAAATTCAAGTATTTCAAATTTCAAGTCAATCTGACTGCTGGAAGTTGATCAAATTTAACTTGCAAGATTTGATTACAGGCAGATAGACAGACAGACAACGGGACAGGTGAAACTAAATAAAAGCTTGTACATAATTATATTCCTTGCACAATTTTAGTTCAAATTTACTATCTATTAATTGTATTCTCTATCTATTGTATTTATTTTTGATTCCTTGTAGCTTTAATTCTGTATTTCTATCTAAATACCTAAAGTTTTGTGCGCCCATTGGCAAGAAATAAATGATCACAAAATGTATTTAATAACTCTGTATCTTACTGTCTACCTGTTCTAACTGGCACCACTTTACTACTTTTTACGAAGCGTTGGTGTTGTCAAACGGCGATCGCGTTCTTAAGTCTTCTAAGAAGTTTACTCTGTTTTCTAGTAAATAATTGCTGTTATTGCAGCATCTTTAACCACCATAAAAACCGATGCCCCCAGCATCCCATTAAAACCGAAGACAGATCGCAACATCAGAAAGGGAAAATTAAGGTTTCAGAGCGATATTTTAAATTTATTTGCGTTTGCGATGCAAATTATGAAATAGAGACGGGGTTTTTATTCCCCCTAATCGAATAGGGGATGACTATTGCGGGTTTGCTGTTTACTTTGCTTTCTTGATGCATGGGACGCAATCATTTTTATACGGCTGACAAATAACTTGCTTTTGATGTTTTTCTGTCGTGTTGTGTTGACATTTGTGGTGCATTCGGTGGGTTAGATCTTAGGCAACCAAGCGTTATTTTTTGAGTTTTTAGATTTAGGAGTTAAAATGGCAAAAACGGAACTTTTGTAGTTTTTTGTAGTCTGTCCATCTGTCCGTCTGTAGCTTAGCGAAGAGACTCCTAGTACTTACTAGGAAGCTGTGATAAGAAAATTAGGAAAACAAATACAAATAGTTTATATCCTTAAATATTAAAGATGGGCCTGTCCCGCATATAAAAATACGGCTCTACATACGTAAAATAACCACTAGACAGTCCGACGATACCATGGTATCCAAAACCAAAATGCTTCAAACCGTCCGTGGATACTTTAGTGTCGTAAAGTTTAACCTTGATTATGTTAATAAATCATAAATGACATGCTATTGTTTTATAAATAGTATTTGAATGAAATACCATAACACTTATGCTATTTACGAGTAATATTTACCTCGACGTAACGTTACAGTATAGACTGAAGTAAGTCTGCCTAGCAGCGCGAGGAACTACCCGCAATCACTAATAGTTCGTATCACGAACTAGCACTTGTCACTTTTATTAGGACACACAACACTATCGTTTATTTACGTCTCAGTATTTCTTCTTTATTTAAAACCTTGTAGTTAAAAAATTGTGGACAAACAGCGCGTTTTGTCCGTCGATAAAAAACCCGGACCGTTTGAGGCATATTGGTCGCGCGCTCCGGACTGTCACGTGGATAAAGATGTTCCAATACAATTTTTCCAACATTGTCTTTCATATAAAACAATGTTCAAATCGTAATTACAAACACAATAAAAAAACCGGCCAAATGTGAGTTGGACCCGCGGACCGAGGGTTCAGTATAAATTTGTAGGTATCTATCGTAACTCTGTATGTCTATTGCCTCCACTTAAACCGCAAAACCAATTTCGATGAAATTCGTAGAACTAACCTAACCAACAAAAAGTTGGAAAACCCCCAACATTGTCACTTCAAAGTGCAATCTCAAAAACAGCTGAACCAATTTTGATAAAACATATCTAAGAACCATCGCTAGAAAACCTGCTTTCAAATAAAAAAACGCATTAAAATCGGTTTACCCGTTTAAAAGAACTACGGTGCCACATACAGACACACAGACTCTTTTTGCGTCGGCGGTTATAATAGTTTGACTCGCTGGACCTTTCCACTACATACAGACCATAATCTTGATCTTATGTAAGGACATGATCATCAGACCATAATCATGTCCTTACATAAGATAGTTTTTTTTATTCGACTGGATGGCAAACGAGCAAGTGGGTCTCCTGATGGTAAGAGATCACCACCGCCCATAGACACCTGCAACACCAGGGGGATTGCAGATGCGACCGGGAAAATTGCATAGTTCCCGTGGGATAGCTAAAAACGAATTTCCGGACACACGTCGACAAGAACGCGGCACAGAGCCACGGCTACAAGCTAGTTTAAAATAAAGACTACGATATAAATTTTGAAAGTTTCAATGTGTTTTATTGAAATCTCGAAATTTTGATTCGATTGCCTAATCTAATATTTTTTTAATCGAACGAAGACGCAAGCAAGGTCTAAATCATTAAATCGAACACAACAATTGTACAAACACATGAAATATACCTCACTACCTCCCCTGTCCAATATCAGAACAAAAACTAATCTAACTGTAGCACTCATAAAGATAACATAGGTCGGTCCCTGGAGTCTTCTACTATTTAGACGCTTTACAACTCTGTCGAACTAAGCCCGGTGATAATTCACTAGGGCCGCAGTCCGGTTATCCGGGCGGGGTAATGCGACATGGTTGTTCGGAATGGAATTACGTGAATGTCTTCCGAATTAGGAATAGAATGATTGTTGGGGCTTCGTTGTACATTATATTATGTTGATATTTTGATATTAATAAAGATGTACTCAGAACCGAAACCTGTGAAAAGTAATAAGTAATTTTCTAGATCGTCTCGATATTTTTTATTTACATGGAAGGGAAAGAGATATATAAACATATTCAATAGGCACGGGATCATCATCATCATCATCATCATATCAGCCGTAAGACGTCCACTGTTGGACATAGGCCTCCCCGTATAGTACGGGATACAGACTGTAATCACCGTTAATGAGCTCCCTTTATTTTGACACAGTTGTAAGCAACCTTATCAAGTCTGTAGCTTCAACTGTTTCTATATTAAATAAATACATAAATAAAATTTGTTTGTTTATGTAATATATACACATTTGGTTAGTAGGTAATGCAGGTAATATATTACTTAAATAAATAAAATAAATATCATAATGTCATGGGACACTTGACACCAATTGACCTAGTCCCAAACTAAGCAAAGCTTGTACTATAGATACTAGGCAACGGATAAACATACTTATATAGATAAATACATATTAAACATCCAAGACCCGAGAACAAACATCCGTGTTATTCACACAAATCTCTGCCCCGGCCGGGAATCGAACCCGGGACCTCAAGCTTCGTAGTCCGGTTCTCTAACCACTTGGCCATCCAGTCGTCAAACTTCTATATATACTTTATCATATCCTTTAAAGTAATAACATAATATCAGCCTTTAGCCATGAGGGGTTTAATTCCCAAAACCATTTTCTAGTTCTTGCCTACACAATGAAAGAAGCCCGTGTGTGTTGATACGTCAGTCACTCAGTTAGCTTGTTATTTTATATACTTACTCGTAAATATAAACAAATTTTGACACAGCAAAAATATTCAATAACAAAATGTCTCAAGGCTTAAATTCCGTACACGAGCGTACAGAATAATATTTAGCTCTTTATATAACGTTAAAATATTTTCCATTAACAATTCAATGGGCAAGATTTTCGATACAGGGTGTATAGAAATAATTCAATTTCTAGATGCCTTGCCGCTATTATGGTCGTAATTCTGTGATCGTATCGCGCCTCCGGCTACGGCGGCTACTGACGGTGCGTCCGAGAACAGAGAAGGGAGTAGAGAGGCTACTTAAAAAAGTTTATTTTTAATATTTTATTTGTTTTGCGCATCACTGTTTTATAATATAAATAAAATCAGTGTTAACTATTTAAAAATAATTTTGTTTTGATAAATTTATACTTTTTTTTTGTAATTGAAGCTTGTCCTTTTGGAATAATAATTAGATTAGTTTTCTACGTGAAGATTTTGAAAAATCATTTCTTAGTGGATCTCTGTGATCTTTATAAAGCATTGAGGACAAAGTTTAAGTCCCCTAGCTTGCTACGTAAAATGTCAGTCAGCCAATGAGTTAACCAGTCACACTCTTTTATAAGTGTAAATTAAGATTATTTGTACAGAAATTTTCAATTCATGTAAAATTAACGTTTCAGAGTAGCAACGAAAGGTGAGAACATCTCTGCTAAAGAAACAATATACCTACTTACCTAATCTTTTATTTACATTATCATACATTGTAAACTTTTCCTTTTTACCTAAATTGGGATGTCCCAATTTTTGACAACATATAATAAATCGAAAACCATTTGGAGAAATAGACTTTGTGAAGCGTTTTCAGAAATCAGATTCCAAAAATGTGATTAACTGAATTAAATAATCAAAATTTAAGTAATGACCCTCATTTGACCCCTGCAGTGTCTCGTCACAAAGGCAGTTATAAGGCAGGTCTACACTCTTAAGCAAATTGACAGTTTGAAATGTTCCTGTCCTGCTTATAATAGCAAGGGTGACAAAGATAGAACTTTAATCACATGATGCGCATCCGGCCTTAAACAGTTGTCATTTATCGTAAAGTCCGAAATGTATACGAGTATTTCCAATGTATTTTACGAATTAAATTACTATGTTACAAGTTAATACAAAAGAAGTTAAATATCAGATTTTAATAAAAAAATATCTATTTACTATAACACCATTAAACAAACAGGAATAATCGAAGCTAAAAGAAGAGAAATTAATAAAACTATTTGTCATGGTTCATTTAGGACCCTAAACCGTGCTTAAATTATTGTGTACGACCTAAATTTTTCAAGGCAATGGAACGTGGCTTTCTCACTGTGACTTCATCCAGCGTATTTCGTAAAAAAAAAATATAAAAAATTAGATACTCATCCAAATTCAAAAACTTATATATATATATAAAATATCCTATTCTTTCCAAAAATAAAATAAAAACTATAGGTTATTTTTTTTGGTGCATCCCAATTGTGAATCTTTTTAACCCACGAAAAACGGAGCCCTAATTAGGTTCAAAGCCTGCACTGCATTCGTCCGCCCGTCTGTTGTAACTCTTAAGGGATTGTTCTACTTTTTTCAAACTATAAGACACAAAGTCTTCTCTCCTGCACTGCCCCATGTTTTCTGTGTTCCACAGCGGCTACCGAGCCCGCAAGCCGACCAATCAATATAGTGCCTGCAATTATGTTAATGCACCTCTCAGCCGACTAGGAGTTGAAAATGTAAACCTGCCACGCGCTATGATCGCCTGGTAGCTGTGGCCTTTTAGCTCGGGGAGGTGCCTTTATTGACAGTAAGTAATACCATCCTAGGCGGGGAAGATATTCAAATGACCTAGTTTCGAAGCGGACATAGTGTTTTCTAGGAAAACAAAGCAATTTCTAACGGAAAAATTTAAGTTCTAGAGAAATAATGATAGAGTAGAGGTGCACATATACCAGTTGGTTGCTACTGTTCTGGTAGGCGGTGACGAACCAAGGAGTTGGCGGGGTGAGTTAAAAGGATGTGTCGAGTACTTGGGGATCTAGATATTTGAGCAGCGAACGATAGGTACAGTCACCAGCATTAATGTCTGCCACTGCGGATCGTGCAAAAATATCTGACACGTCCTTCCGGCCCTAGAAATAGAGTCGTATCAGATATTTATGCACTCTTGTTGTGTCAGATATTGGTGCTGGTGACTGTACCTAAGTGACACAATAGTTAATGACTGCCGTGATACTGCGCTAGATCGAAAGTTGTGGAAGTCAAGTAGAGAGTTTATTTAAATTTATCTCACTTTCTATTTGAGTTATTTGAGTTTTGAAACAGCACGTTTATTACTCGGTAGCAGACTGACTTACAAACATGGCCAAACTTAATCTATAAAGGTTACATTTACCCACATAATATGTCATAGTGTCTCATGAGACTTTTGTATTTGAATATTGCTTGACAAAAAGTGCGTCTCAAGTTGTGAAGAAACTTAAAAGAAAGGTCACTGAAAGCATTTAAAAAAGCAATTTATCTAATATGATTAAAACTTTAAAAGTGCCTACAAAGATTGGTTAAAGCTTCAATTACTCTGAGCTCGGTTAGATTTGTTTTCTCTTAAAATCTAAAAGCTTTGTTACGGTCAAATAGAAATCTTAAAATGATAGGCATTTATCTACTTTTATAGACTTAAAGCGCTCAATTTGAGACATAAAGGACGTAATCCATCAAAGTCTAATCCGATCTCGCAACGTTATTTATAAGTCTCAACTGTTTGAGCAAAAATAAGTGTTATTTGCAAAGTTAGGACTTAAACTGGTAAGTGAGGACTAGTGTTCAATTTTCATGATGATATTTAAGAACTATTTTCAAATGACCTAGTACAAATTTTAATTAAATATTTATTCTGCAAGAAAGTCACTTTTGTTTACACTACCAGCGTTTTCTATTTACATTAACTTAATTTTTATGAAAGTTAAAATTTAGATCATACAATGTAAATTCAGTATTTTTTAAAAGCTATAGTTACCTAACACTCAGCTGATTCAGCTGTTAGTTTTCTAATCTAGTTTAATGTCATTAAAACGCCAAGAATTTGATCCACCCATTTGAATTTTTGTTTATAAGTTTGACAAAGATATGTAGTTTTGTCTGTAAACCGGGATGCCACACGTCCAATTTCAAGTTTCGCTAAGCATGTTGCCCATGTCGCGTTGCTCCTAGAGGAAGGTCTACGAATTAGCCCGAAACATGCAAGCTAATCTCGATTTAAGATGTGAGTTATCCGGTTTATTAAATTATACCGAGTGACTCACGCGGTAGTTTCATGTTAAAAAAAAATGATACATAATATGAATGCGAAAGTGTGTGTGTTTTATAACACGGAAACGAGTAGATTTTCATTGACAGAGGTAAAAAAGGCTTATTTTACCACGGTAAATTGCACAGTTCCCGAGGAACAGCGCGATAGCCGAATTCCACGGGAGCCGCGGGCAAACTAAAAAGAATAGATACCACGGCCACGATAGCCTAGTGGTTGGAGAACCTGACTAAAAGCCGGGTTCGACCCCGTGCGGGGTTTAGATATTTGTATGAAAAATATTGAATTATAATAATAAGAATAAAATTATATAGACCCAATGGTCTATATAATTTTATTTATCCGTTACTTAGTAGGTACCCATAACACAAGCTTTGCTAAGCTTAGTTTCGGACTAGGTCAATTAGTGTGAATTTTCCCGTGATATTTATTTATTTATTTTAGAATAAGTGTGTTCCGAAATTCGAACATAAAATTCAAAAACTGAGCGAAACTTTTCTTTTCACTAGGACACACTCAAAGCTTGTGCACCGCACTATTGACATGAGCTTAGCTGACCGAGCTTTCTAGAAAAATCTAATTATGGTGTTAATTTAAAAAGACCGACCAGCCTTCAGCAGGCGCCGTCAGCCGTAATTAAAAGAGGCTGGACTCGTGCGACGGGCCCATTAGTCTGAAGTAAGATTTCACGATTTTATTCAAAGGTTTTTGACCCTTAGATTTTGCGGGGACAGCTATTAATAAAAAATACTGCGTGAAAATACCAAATTACGTGAAATCTATTTCGAACCAATATTGGTAACATTTTCGGAAATAAGATTTTACGATAAAGTAAGGTATATTTATGTAGTTAAAAAAATACAGAGACATTCAGATATGTGAAGAATCAAAAAAAAATTATAAAATGTCAAAATTAATAAAATACAATAAAAGACAACTTAAACCTATATACATTATTGCGATTATATACTAAGGTGTTTGACCCACTTTGCGGGGACGATTATTGTAAAAAGTACTGCGAGAAAATACCAAATGTGAATTCCGTTTCGAACAATATATTGACAGAATTTTTGACACCATTTTATTTTGAACTAGGTTACGAAATCTATTGTAACTTAGTCTTGGTAAACGGTTGTGGTAGCTCTGAGGATAATTCTGCTTGAGCTCGAAACGAGTCAGTGTAGTGTGGTGGTGGTGTTAGTTGGGTTTGTGTGAATTGTGTGTTCTTACAGTGTGGATGGAGCTGCATGAACACACATTTGTTGCACAGACGTAGCCATCATAAGGTCGTGGGTGAGCAAAGTAATTGTTTTACTAGGTTTTATTAGGTTAATTTACTGCAAGAGTTTAGATGATAATATACTTAACGCAGACTTAAACTTAAGCCTTTAATATGTTGGGATAAAGCACAAGAAGTTCCAAACTTGCCTTAACGACAGCTAATCACTCTCAGAAGATGTTAACTAACTACAAGTCAATAACTCAAAGTTTAACTAATTAACTCAAAACGTACCCAGTGTTGCCCTATTACGTCTATTTAAACATTAATTAAAAACTTTAACGCTGCGTTATTTTACTTTTAAAAACGAGAGAAAACATGAAAAATTAATTTGCTAAAACCTTTTCGGTGATTAAAAAGTTTCTAGTCTGCGGAGTTGCGCATTAGTGGATCAGTTAAACGATGACCTGGTTCGTGCGAGTGATTCGATAGAGATTTATGTTGATATTTTAGAGACGTTCATTTTGTATACAATACAATCAGAGTACTTTCAAAGGGTCTAGTTAATTTTTAAGCTCACGTCCTAAACTTGGTGAATGACTTACAAACATTATACATAAACAACTAAGTTTAATGAAAACTATGACAGACACGATATAATGACTGATGATGTAATTATAATCATTATATCAGACGTATATATAGGACTGAGGACATCCACTGCTGAACATCATCATGTCAGCCGAAAGACGTCCACTGCTGGACATAGGCCTCTCCAAGACTCCCCACTCAGACCGTTCTTGTGCTTTCCGCATCCACCGCGATCCCGCGGCTTTAACCAGGTCATCCGTTCATATCATTGGTATAGGTAGTGCCACGAGAGTTAAAGTGAATGATTACACACACAGCTACAATAAGAACTGACTGCATAAAAGGAGAATGAATGAAACGAACGAGTAAATCCTGCTGTAATTAAACGACATGTGCTTGTGCCGTGCGGTGACTCTGGTGGCACTACCTATAGACGATGTATAATTTCTAATATACGGGCTAATAAAAAGAATGACGTCATAAACACAATTTGTTATAACTTTAAAAGATTATTAGTTAAACCTATATAACATGCTCTAGCTGAAGCCGTGGTGGCCTAGTGGTTTGACCTATCGCCTCTCAAGCAGAGGGTCGTGGGTTCAAACCCCGGCTCGCACCTCTGAGTTTTTCAAAATTCATGTGCGGAATTACATTTGAAATTTACCACGAGCTTTGCGGTGAAGGAAAACATCGTGAGGAAACCTGCACAAACCTGCGAAGCAATTCAATGGTGCGTGTGAAGTTCCCAATCCGCACTGGGCCCGCGTGGGAACTATGGCCCAAGCCCTCTTGTTCTGAGAGGAGGCCTGTGCCCAGCAGTGGGACGTATATAGGCTGGGATGATGATGATGAACATGCTCTAGGGAATTTTACTGGTTCTCGAGTGGAGACGCCTTGATGGCAAATGTTGTGTAGGGCACCCTGTAGCTAGGTAGAGCAATGATAATTGTAAGCCAGCCGGGAGGGATTGGAGGAGAAGAGTTGAAGATTGAGCGCAGAGGCGTGTCTGACATACACCTAAGGCCAGTGGAAAAAATATCAGCTAATGATGATAAATCTACACAGATACAAGGGAAAGTCATGAAAATAGAAACAAAGTTCACACTACGAAAGAAGACGTATGGATAATTCAATTTATATCATCATCATCATCCCAGCCTATATACGTCCCACTGCAGGGCACAGGCCTCTCCTCAGAATGAGAGGGCTTGGGCAGTAGTTCCCACGCGGGCCCAGTGCGGATTGGGAACTTCACACACACCATTGAATTGCTTCGCAGGCTTGTGCAGGTTTCCTCACGATGTTTCCCTTCACCGTAAAGCTCGTGGTAAATTTCAAATGTAATTCCGCACATGAATTTCGAAAAACTCAGAGGTGCGAGCCGGGGTTTGAACCCACGATCCTCTGCTTGAGAGGCCATAGGTCAATCCACTCGGCCACCACGACTTTATCATATTCGACATCAAAATGTTTGTGGTCATCATCATCATCATGTCAGCCGAAAGACGTCCACTGCTGGACATATGCCTCCCCAAGGCTCTCCACTCAGACCGGTCTTGTGCTTTCCACATCCAATGCGATCCCGCGATCTTAACCAGGCCGTCGCTCCATCTTGTTGGAGGCCTATCGACAGCTCGTGGTCTTGTTCCAATCAATATTTGTTAATGCACGCTGTTTGGCGTGTTTTGATATCTCAAATCGAACACTAGACAATCGTTCGTCGAACAAAGCAAACAAATTAAGAACGGGTAAGCTCGAATTATCCCATTTTCAATACAATGCTTTATTAAATTAACATTCGACTTGTTGAACGAAAGTCTTCTAACAAGCCCTTTCCAAACACGCATCTCAAATTCGCATGAGATAGAATACGGATTTTAATCAGCGAACGAATCCTCAAAACGCACTTGGGGTAAATGCGCACGTTAACGTTCAAGAATGGTATTTTTTAGAGATGGGCGAAAACATTATTTGCCTTTCGCTGTGACCGTCGTTACAGTTACAAACAAATCACAGTGAAAAATAATCGTTACTTTGTCACGGTGGTGTCACTGGTCGCTCACTCTCACTCGGTCGGTTGGTCGATATATTTAATACGTTTTGGTAGACGCTAGCCGTCGAAAAGTTACAATTCGCAAATCAATTCAATAAATACGAACAGTGTACTCGGAGTGATATGTAGTAACTTTTATTACATCGTCACAATATTGAAAAAAGCTCGCAGTTAACTAAAAATCAATTAGTTTACTTAATACATCTTATCACGATTTACTTAAAATCCACATTAGTTAAGACTTTCAGATACGATATTTTCTTAAAATAGTGACGGTTATTTATTAAAATATCAAAATGTTACGACCGTGATTTAGTAACGTTGTTCCTTCGCTTGTCACGGTAATACGTATTTAAAACGGCGGATCACTGTTATTTTTTCATCGTTACGTTATTTTTTCACCCATCTCTAGCATTTTTAGTATATCGTTGGTATCTTGAAAGGTTTTGTCGCGGACTCCCGGCCGCAGCCCGGATTCGGCGCAGTCCTGGAAAATTACGTTTTGTCTGGGTTTTGATTCGTCGTAATTGCATATATACCGCTTCGGGAGCTCCCATTCAGCCCAAATCCTGCGGGAGGATTATTCGCTCGGAGAGATATTAATTAATGTTTGAAAATATATTGCCTTGCTTAAAAGAAATATGGTTTTTTGCATTCTTTTCCCCGTGTTTCTTATTATAATAAAACTTACAAGTACTATGAAGTCTGCTGTTCAAATGAGCTTGAAAACGTACCTGAAACAGAATTACGTATAAATTCGTACCAGTTACTGGAATTTACCCGCGACTTAGGTCGCTTGAGCCGGGATTTCACAAAAATACATCGCAGTCTTTACGTTGTATAAAAAACATCTGTGCAAAATTTAATATCCCTACATGGTGAACGTTGACTTCTTAAAATTGGTCTGATTTGCGGGTGAGTTTGTATGAATTCAACAAAGTATGAGCATTCTACATTTTATCACACCAGTTTCAACAAAGGAGAGACAACAGCATTCGATGAGCTTGAAACACAAATTTTATATCACTGTCATAACTTCAATCTATATTGTAGGGTAAACCATACAGTAATTGGCCATGTTACAGTAATTGCCCACTTGATTCTTTTATATGAAACAACAATACTACAAATAATTTAATGATAAAAGAGACTAGATTATTATAATAAGCATGATATTTGTTATGATTTATCACCACTTTTCTTTGTAAATTTTTAATTTAATTCAAGTGGGCAATTACTGTACCGTGGCCAATTACTGTATGGTTTACCCTATGTAGAATTTGCAGTTGACTTTTGGAATTCGTCACGCATATTGAAACGAAAAGTAGCTAATGTATCATTCCCAAGACCCTACTATTTACATACTAAATTACATACAAATTCACACATACCAAATTATGCAGATTCTGCAAACTATGTAAACTTTAATAAACCAAGCTGAAAACTCAGTTAGGTTTACGATATCAAAAGCCTAAACAAAATGCTCTTTGACCTTTCACTCTTCCCCTGGACTTGTAAACCTTAATCACTTAGCTGCACCAATACCTAACCTCAAAGCTGAACGCACGTACCGTGTTTATTTTTGAACTTGGAGGTCGCTGAATAAGTAAGCAGCGCAATCCTGTTAGGCTGGCAAACAGGGCTGGCAAACACGGCCGCTGTGACGTCACACACGTAAGCGATACATGTTACGACTAGATGAGACTGTTCGAGGAATGACGGAAGCAAAAACCCCAAATGTCGACAGTTTTAGAATAAATACTCGTTTATTTTCCTCTGTACCTACTAAGTGAACACAAAAATCACCACATATGACACATGCACATGCATCAAAAACTTCGTGTATTGAAGTAGCAGTTATAAGTAAATAAATAAAGTCTTCAAATATGAAAAAAAAAACAAAAGCCAAAGGAAAATAAACCGTTGCAAAAAACAGTCAGTTCATCATACAATTGGATCAATACTTCACATCATTACAGCGGTACATAAACCAAACAAGAAATCGTTTACCGAAGACATCCATTCAAATATCGCTCGAAGTTCGCATATCGAGCCACTCGAGACTGAGTAACGAGCGTCGCCCGCACGCAATGCATCGACATTCAAAACCTAATTACCATTCATAAACAAAACTTATGCACACTCAAACCTAAACGTTTGAATAAAACATCCCAGTAGATAATCTACGAAAATTATACTGACGAGCGTTGGGCGATTACCGACCGTAAAAAAAACAAAAATGTTCGATGAAGGAATAAAACACAAATACCACAAGAAAGTGCAACCTATCATACCAGCGGAAAAGTCGGTTTTGCATTACAGGGAGATGCTAATGGCCGGTCCACAGGTGAGCCGAGCATCTGTTTGCTCATGTTGTGAAAATATAAAGTTCTGCCAATAAATAATGCAATAAGGTGTGCTGTGCCGGGCAGAGAAAAATAGCTATAGAATATACAAGTGGGTGGCGTGTTTTCGTTACGGGATTATTGTGTGGATGGAACTAATTCGACGAAAGAAGATAATATTTGTACGAGTTATGAAAACATTCGGGTATCGGAAGTAATCCCGCAGATGTGACTTGCGACTTAGCTTCTACGGGGAAATACGTTTTTCTATAGGCTTCTATTATGTTCTGAGTTCGACGTTAATACAATTGTCAGTTCCTTTTCCTTTCGGGGCAAGGTCGTAGCGGGGAAATTTGTGATGAATAAGTTGATAAAATCAATAGGATGAAGAAATGGAGTCTCGAAAGGCAGCGTCAGATAAAATATTGTATGAAATATTCAGTAAATTCAAGGAAAAGTATGAATGATGAAAGATACCAAGATTTGTCCTCATAAATGTAAAGTTGTACTGATACGTACGTTAAGACCGAGAAGAGTGAAATTCCATGTACCTAGTCACAAGAAAACCACTTTCATCCAACATTGTTTGGTTCGCGGACCGTTGGTTCCGTAGTTCCGTAGCCGTTTAGCAAATACGAAGACCTCCTGTTTTACGACCACTACAAAAAGCAATCAATTTATTTACCGTTCTCGTCCAAACCAGTCTGCGCCTTAAATCGCTTTCTAGGTTATAGTCTACGTGATCGAATTTCAGTGTACGCGTTAAAGACACGACCCTTCTTTACTGCTGTCGGTTCAGCAGATTGTTATTATAAACGGAAGGTTTATTACGGCTCCCATCTGAAAGGCCGGCTGAATTTCATCGCTCTTAGGAAGAGAAACATTATATTTTAAATAATGCTCTGCCTAGTTTCGAAGAAACAGTATTATGAGGAAATCATAAAACTGGCTTCAAACATTTTGTAATAACTAACTTGTAAAATAATGAGGGTCTTTGGTATTAAGCTTGATAGAGAATCATCTACGTAAATACTTGAAATGGCGTCGATGGAACTTTGAAATTTAGGGACTGTTTCGTCTAACACATTTTTAGTGAAAACATCTTAACAAGTTGAGCTTCTTCTGAGCAATATCAATTCAAGTCCTGTACCGTGGGCTTATTACAATATTTACGCGTAAGAGCGCTCCCCGCAAAGTAAACAAATATCATGTAAGATACTTACCGTCGACTTTTCGGATTATCCGCAACTTGACTTAGGTATTTTGATGTTTTACCGGGGAAATTGGTTTTTTCCCTTAGAAAAGAAAACCTATTATCTTAGGGATCGTTACAGAACATCTAATTTAGGATGATCCAGATTCTTTGAGGTTGTCTGAGGTGTGAGACTGACAGCACCCTCTATAACATCAATATAACAGCTATTAACCACGACTTCATCTGCGATGAATTTTGTTGATCTATCTAGTGATTACACAAGTCTCCGAGATAAAAATCATTCTATTTTTTTCTCAGGGTCTTCTCAAACTATCTTTATACCAAATATTATCAAGATCGGTTCAATATTTTAATTACCTAATAATATTAGTAAGGAGATCCTACTTGGAAAAACAATGGCACACCCAATACACTTACATTTATTGTTAGTAAGCAAGGATTTCTGCATTCATCATCAGCCGGAAGACGTCCACTGCTGGACAAAGGCCTCCCCCTTAGAACGCCACAATGAACGACAACTCGCCACTTGCATTCACCGGTTTCCCGCTACTCTCACGATGTCGTCAGTCCACCTGGTGTGAGGCCTGCCAACGCTTCGTCTTCCGGTTCGTGGTCGCCACTCGAGGACTTTTCTCCCCCAACGGTTATCTGTTCTTCGAGCAATGTGGCCTGCCCATTGCCACTTCAATTTCTGCATTGGATTTGATAATTATTATCGTGATACTGTTATTACTTGTGACCGAAACCTCGGGGTTTTGGTCGTTTAACATAAAAAATATATAAAAGTAGGTGTCAGACAAATTAATCGGCATCTCTGGTGTGGACCTCAGACTATGCAGTTTCTCCATCCAAAGACTGAGCCCCGTAGTGCAGCGAGGCAACGCGGCCAGCGTCTTGAGTACAATACCCCGCGCTGCGTTGCCTTTGGAGCAGGAGGCCTGTTTGAAGTAAGTTTCTGTGTTTTTTTTAGATTTTCCATACGTAAGATCAAGGTTAAAGTTAGCTTAATACCTACTTAACTACTTTGTAACTAATTTGAAGCATTTCAAGTTACAAGAATCCGCGACACGCGTCTGTAGTTTTGTGATACGGATCATGATAATATTGATAGTCTATTGACGTTGTTAGCTTAGATCGTCACCTGCTTTTTGGAGCCTCGAATACGTTTTATATTCGAAATTTATTGTAAACTCAAGGACAGCAATTCTAAAAATAAACTTAACCATAATTGTGACACAACAAATTACTCTTACAATTCAACTCATCATTTGTATTGTTCCGAAAACAATAGCCGCCAAATTGATGGCAAAACGAAATTCAACATTTCATTCAAACAAGCTAGTTCACATTTATCAAATTTAATTAAAATCAAAAACCACGTGGCTGCTTACAAACGCAGCGCGGGTGCATGCATGCAACTGACAGACGTAATGATGCAGTTTCGCGATGCATGCATGGGGCTTGCTATTTGTGTGTAGGTGGTGATTTGCGAATTTCACTGTCATAAAATGAAATGGGTTTACAATTTACTCCCTTTTATTTATGGTGCAATTAAGTAACCTCCGATTTGTGAAATTTAATTTTCAGACGCTTAACACCTACAAAATACGTGGGTTTCGAGGATATTGAAGCGCTTGTTGGGCTTTTTACTTATTATTTTATTAGTTTGTAAGGTTTTATTTTTGTAACGTAATGTATTGGTACTAACATTAACCATACCAAGTTACTATATTACCTATTGTGACTTACACTTATATGATTGTGATTTATATTTACTTGTAGATTAGATTAGATTAGATTTATTTATTACCTTTTGAAAAAATACATTATAAACACATGTCAGTTAATTACATGAAATTCACAAAAGGATCGTCAAATGTATACAAAAAATAAATGTTATTACAATAAATTGACAGCCAGAATAAAAAATAAAAAATAGAATTTAGAATGTCATTCTGTTTATGTTCTGTTTATTATTCTGTGTGTATTTCTGTTGCATGACTTCTATCATTTTATTTAAATAAATTATTAGTGTTATGACAAAATAAAACACAGTCATATTTGTAAAACCAGCTTATTTCTTAATATCGTTGTAACTTATCTATGTTCAACAAATAAAATAGTCATTTCTATTCTATGCAATTCAAAATATAGATACTTATTTGAATCCAAAAATTACAAAATGTCTGTTATTGTTAAATTATTTTTAGCTTTTTAGCTTATGAATCCTGGTCCTTCAGGAATATCTAACCGATCGAAAACTTACTGAAGCAAATTTGCGAAACTTGTTATAAAAAAAAATGTAATTTAATAGTCCCTATTTTCTTTTGTCTTTTCGACAATACTTTTTGAGTACGCAAAGTCGGAAGATTAACTCAATTTTTGCGGCTTCGGGTGTTCCTTTGTAAGGGAAAAAGTAATAAATATATCCTTCGAGTTTTAATGGAATTTTCGGAAAGCGAAGTGTACCGCTTTTTATTGTTGTATGAATTATGCATAAATTACGCTTAGGAAAAATGTGGACGCCAGTCTGTGGCTCCTATGAATAAAAAAATAAATTGTACACGGAAGATATTTGAGTGTTCTTCTATTAAAAGTTGTGAAATCAAAGTTTCCTCGCCGGGGGTATTCCCGGAGGGCGACGAAATGTTTCTTGAATCTACATGAAGTTAGTAATAAATTTATGTAAACAACTAAGGCAGGAGTTGAAGTTCTGGGTAACTTAATGTCCTTCTGAAAGATAGAAAAAGGTGGAACGAGAATTAGATGACACCGGCCGTTGCCTGCGGCTTCGTCTACGAAGAATTAATTTATCGCCATCCCGCGGGAACTATGTAATTTTCCGGGATTATAAGTATTCTGTTTTAATCGAGATTAAATACTAAACTAATTGTATCGTGGTGGCCTAGTGACTTATGGCCTCTCAAGCAGAGGATCGTGGGTTCAAATCCGAGTCGCATATGAATTCCCTGGTATCTGAGCCCAATGTTATAGGAGAGACCATGGCGTCTAGACTCCGGTGGCTCGGGCACGTAGAAAAGTTGGGAGAGGATCGAACCGTGAAGAGAGCGTGCTTGGGACGACCGAGTGGGCGTAGGCCGGTTAGTTGTCCCAGGTACCGCTGGAGGGACGAGGTCCTGAAAGACCTTTTGGATCTCGGGGTCGAAGACTGGCAAGAGCTGGCTCAAGATCGCAAAGCGTGGCGTGGTCTGGTGTTGGAGGCCAAGACCCACTTTGGGTCACTGTGCCCTGGAGTAAGTAAGTTTGTGCGACATTACATTTGAAATTTAGCACGAGTTTTACGGCGAAGGCAAACATCGTGGTCCAACACAAATCTGTGAAGAAATTCAATGGTGTGTGTGAAGTTTGCAATCCGCATTAAGCTCACGCAGGAACTACGGCCCAGGCTCTTTAATTCTGAGAAAAGGCCTGTGCACAACAATGGGACGTATGTATTATATCATTATCTATGTTGGAATAATGATAAACTATCTGCGAACCAAGTTTCATCTAAATTCGTTCAGTGTATGGAATAATTATCACATCCAAAATTCTAAAGCTGGATTATTAGAAACATTGACTAAAAGTAAACAAGATGATTATTACTTTCGAAATAACATTCAACGCTTGATTTACGTAATTTAAGTTGTTCTTACTTAACGTTTTCTTTTTATTGCTGCAAGTTTTACTTCATTAGTGTATAATGCTTTTTCACACTTAGCAGAAGTGTTTTTAATTATGCAAACGGCAGGCTCATGCATATTATTAATAAAATTAAAATGGTTTTAATAACCGGTATCAGGTTAATCAAATAAAAGACTGAGAGTGCAGTTTCATGTCGATAGAAGTAACTCGGGTAAACTGCGAAAATAAAGCGTCCTGCATATTATCAACTTTTTGGAAGCATTTATTTAACTCTTTGTTCGAATCAAATCATGATCGCATGTATTAATTCAGTTTTCGTTAATTGTATGTAACAATTTACTCATATCTAAGACATTTAGTAGAGTATCTATAAGCAGAAGTTAAGTACCTAATAGTGAAAGTTATTTTAAAATAACCCCGGTGAGGCGATATTTTCGATAATGATTCCTTGTCGACATAGCAATTGTTTCGTTTCCATAAGTACGAGTAATTGAAGAACTAACCGAACTATTTTTTCTTAAACATGTACAAAGTTCTAAGACGATTGGATTATTGAAAGTAGATAAAAATGTACATGCAAGAAGCATTGTTAGGTTATTTACCATTAATAATAACGAGTAAAATTATGAAAAGCAGTATTTAATAATTGAAATCCTTTGCTTAATTGCATTGTATTCAATAAAGTCCGTAACATTTCCTTTGATATACAGCACGAAATACAGAACGTGCCTTTCAAAATTACAGTTAAATTATCTAACAATAAAGGCATTCATTCAATATTAGAAGTTAATAAATAACGTAATAAAATTGGGGCACAGATAAATAAGAACATTAATTTACAACTTTACCTTTAGATATTTAAAGACCGAAACAAAACGAGCTTAATTAACAAATTTTGCCAATACACAGTTTCTTTGAGAACGCCGTCATCGAGCCCCGTTATATTTACGTAGGTATTTGCTTATAAATGCCTGGGAAGTGGCGACGCAAGTTACTGAAGGGACGCGACGGCAAGAAATGAGAGGCATACATTTTGCCATAAGAAATATGACTTCCTCGCGATTATCTATATTCCTAATAGAAATAAACTTAACACGAATGAAAACCTTAGTATAAATAACGTTAGCAATACTGTAGTGGATAAAAATAGAGAAAATGTTGAAGAAATAAAAGTGGACAAGATGCCACATCATTTACAAGCAAAAGGCGTGGTGAAGCCGCAAACGCTTGCCTCTTGCGTCCCGTAGTTGCCCAAGTGGTTCCCCGACGGGTGTTTACTGCGGATCCCTGTGCCTTATCAGGGGCCCACAGGCACTGACTCTCAGCGTATTTTTGTTAACAACTTCTTCTTTTGAAGAATTTTCAGCGAGCTACACATTGTGCGGACGGAATTTGATTTTCTTGTTATCGGCTTAAGAGCGTGCTGCGAAACTTTTACTCTCACAACAAACGCGACGCTAAATCGTGTGGATTCTGCGCAAAACAACAACAACAACTTTCGTATTAAATAGGGACAATATTTTAATTATATCTAACGGGGATTACACAGCAAGATGAAATTTAACACGCAGTCTTTTTACTACGCGTTCGCTTTCCCAGTTGCCGAACTGATAAATAATGACATCTAATAAAAACAGTCGAGTGGCAGTAACAATACTGATGATTTATTCATAACTGTCACCGAACTCATTAGGGACTCGGCAAGATTCAATAAGAACGGGACTTAATGCAAAAGTGCCGAGTAATGCATTTTCGCATTTCGACGCTAGAATTAATCTACAAAGTTGTCGAGTGTGGCCTAAACGATATATAACCCTCAAAAAGTTTCTAAGCCCTCCTCGCGAGAAAAAACCGAACATGGTATCTGTGTTAAAAATACAAAGTTATCCTTGCAGACGGGAGCTGTAAAATATGTTCTACATCAACGTCACAAAGGTTATAGCGACAGTATTTATAAGTTTACCGAGGACAAGGTACGCTCTTGCAGGGCGCCAAAATTGCCACTTTTCGTTATATCTCCTTTTTCCTTTGTTGCATCCTCGTATCTTGAAGACGTATTTTATTTTATAACGATTATTTATTGCTTCTACGGGAGCGTTCGGAATAGAGGCGTGAGTGACGCCGTTTAATAAAAAGAGAAATAAAAGGTGACTAACGGAAAGAACTTTACACTTTGTTCTACTTATGTTCATTTCGTCGTGCTTTCTTTTCTCGTTTACAGGAGCTTTGATAATGGTAGAAAATAATTACTACGCTTTGAAAACGTTCCAGGAAAACTTTTTTTTAACAAGATTAATTAACAAAACGTTTTCATTCCTGATTGAATTATATTTGGAATAATAAAGTTATGAACTAAAAGATTTTTTCCGCAAAGTAACGCCTGATTCGATAAATAATAAAGTAATTCCCAGACATTAATTTAAAAACTGCTGATGGAATTGAAGAGCGAACGGAAAATATCTACGCTGATAAGGTCGGAGCCAATCTTGATACTAGCTTTGAATTTTCTCAGACCCTTACGAGATAGTTGAAATATTGAAGCGTCTGGGTCCATTATTTATACCTACCAATAGAACCACGGTCGCGCTGAATTTGGCGAGCCATATTTTATTCGTTATTCAGCAACCTGAATCGACAGGATCGAAACCGAGGCTTTGTCTTTTGTCAAAAGGCATATTTGAGCATATTTAATCGGTAAAGATTGATTTTAGTGAAAAGACTAAAACGCCTTCAATGTGATTTTTTATGATAATTTACAGGAACAGATTGTATTTGAACAGTTTGCTTGAGAATTATTAGTAGTTTTACTCTTAAATAGCAGCCTAAGGTATAAAATATACCTAAACATGGAAGATTCCGTATAAACTACGAACCGCGAAATCCTTAGAAAAATATTACTTAATTTTTTCGTAATGTCTACGGAACCCTGGGCGTATCCGACACGCTCTTGGCCGATTTTTACCCTGTCGCATAGACACATTGACAATCTTGCATGGCGTTTTGTATGTGGCTGTAAAACGACAAAGTACGAAAGTGTACAGCTACTTTTGATGCCGAATGTACCTATATTTGAAATTAATTACTTAAGCTCTCGTAAGACATGATTTTCAAAACTACA
This sequence comes from Choristoneura fumiferana, assembly GCF_025370935.1. Classification (NCBI taxonomy): domain Eukaryota; kingdom Metazoa; phylum Arthropoda; class Insecta; order Lepidoptera; family Tortricidae; genus Choristoneura; species Choristoneura fumiferana. Next base: position 20,900,149 of record NC_133473.1, read on the forward strand.
AAGTTAAATGTTAAACGGTCAGACTAGTTTTGATCATTTTGGAAGATATTTCAACTTTCTTTCTTTCTTTTACCTAAATATTTCCACCCAAAATATTTATTGTGGATAATATTAGGTATTATTTCTGTTTCAATTGCAGTCAAATTAAGTGAAAACATTCAAAGTCAACTAATGATTCGTGTTTTATTATGATAATAAATTGTAATTGTGTAGGTGCACATAATATGTAATTAGAAGGTTTTTTAGTACACATTTCTTAAAATTATACATTAAGGAGCTGTTTCACCATCCATTGATTAGTGCTAACTGACGGTTAAATGTGATGCCGTCTCCGTCTATTCGAACAAAACAAATAGAGGCGGCATCACACCAAACCGCCAGTTAACACTAATCAATGGAAGGTGAAACAGCCACTAAATGTAAATTATGATGTATTTTTATACAGACTGCTCAATAAACTAAATTACACATCAGACAATCGGACCGACAAAAATACAGGAAAATTTATGTATTAAATCGTATGTAACAAATTTATTTCCGTACATCTAGGAACTCTTTATAAATAAATAATAATAAATAAATAAATATCACGGGACAATTCACACCAATTGACCTAGTCCCAAAGTAAGCTTAGCAACGGATAAATATAATTATATAGATAGATACATACTTAAATACATAGTAAACACCCAAGACCCGAGAACAAACATTCGTATTTTTCATACAAATATCTGCCCGACACGGGAATCGAACCCGGGACCTCAAGCTTCGTAGTCAGGTTCTCTAACCACTAGGCCATCTGGTCGTCAAGACTTTATATTTTACTAACCGCTCCTTTTCAACGATAATACCTTGTTCTATATATTTCGCAGCGAATATATTTTAAAGAATGGCAATCCAACACAAAAGACAGTTAGAAATGGGAGGAAATCGATGGTAAGAAAGGAACTATCTGGAAGGCGGGGACGCCGAAAGCTGCCGCAGTCTTCCCGATATTTTCATCTAACTTTGAAAATTGCTCGCGTTCTTCGCTCGCAAATTGTACTGGAATAGGGACCTGTAATGGGATTGTAGGTGCGATTTTCTTTCGCGAGATGAGACCCCAGTACATTCTAGATAGAAAAATAACGTTTCGGAAATTGTCGTCGCGATTTATTGTCGCGCGTGGTGCTAAATTGTTTCTTGATTTTGCTTCGAACTTAGGAGGGGCTATTAAGCTATTTCGGAGGAGGAGTGCGCTTATTTCCTTCGTCGAAAGTAGCTGAGATTGCTGTTGGATAAAGTGTATTTAAGATTAACCTGGTGTTCACTGTGGCAACGACATAAAGTCCTTTTTCATATAAATTTACAAATAATCTTCCTTACCATCATGTATTCAGTTAATACTTAGTCACACAAAATCAATAGTTAAAATGAAGACAAAGAAAACTTACATAAGAAACCTTAACTAAATATATTTGGGGGGCATAGTAAAAAAAAAAAAAAAAAACAGTTTATTGCAGACAGAGCCCATATAAGCGTATAGTAGGGTACTTAACGTTTAAACATCCCTAAACACGAAAATAATGTGATTAAATTAAAAGTTTTAACTTAAAATCATAGCTTAATTCATTGCGAATGACTACATTTATGTTGATAATGTAATTAATCTACTAGATGTGAATACTTAAATGAAAAAAGGCATTTGACCGGCTATGCCCCGTGTATAGGGGTAAAATGGGGTCTCCTGTGTGGTCATAATAAATAACGAAACACAACTTCCAAACGAAATAGTTTTATTTCTTAGCAACATAACGACAGTTCAAAAAAAATAACTACAACACTAGCATAACAAATTCAGTACTAATCACTATCATAAGTACGTTTGCCAAAAGATCTGCCCGTGGCAGGGTTCCCATGATGCTGGCCGCATTACCACTTTGGACCGCAATAATCTTCTACATTTTTATATCTTAAAATAATAATGGTTTATTACTTAATGGAATACGCATATAAAAGCAAACATGGCCGCCACTCGGCTATGTGTCACGGAGAGATCTAGAAATAATTTCGTGACGCTGATTTTTAGTGATCCCAGACACAGTATATATATAAGCTAAATATATACTGTGCCCCAGATACGGATTTTCCATCTACTCGTGGACTTATAGAATTGTTTATCAACGCACAACCAAAACAAGCGTAGCGAAGCAAAGCATACAGAATTACCTAAATATACCCATTAGTAACATCCTGATTCCGCTGAGCGTAAAAATAATGTTCTAAACGGTAAAACCAAAAACAAAGACGTCTAGACTAAAACAAACAAATTTGCATAGAAATATAATTTACCGCAAAAACTGACCGCCGGCGGCGCAAATTATACCGATCCGTAACAAAAGAAACGCCTTTGCTAATTTGACTCGTAAAATTTTATGAAGCTACAATAAAATTGTCAGGGTATACGGAAATCACAATAAGGCTACAATTCAATTCGAGAAGTGGAATTAAAATTATAAACGAGCTTAAAATAATACAAGGCACTGCGGCGCAATCAAGCCGCGTGCCCACTTGCACTGCGCCCGCATCCATTGCGGATCGAGACCATTTCACCTACAATGAGATGAAAAAAGGGAATTCGGACGGAATAAATTTTAATCCCGATTATACGACCCAAATAAAGACTTTGCAAATTCAAGGTTATTAAGCCCCCATTTTTCGGGGCTTTGAGCCTGCTGAGGCCAAAAAGATTTACATAAAAAGAAACTTTCCGTCTTTCAAATTATGATTCAATTAGTATTAAAGGATTGGTTTCTCAAAGGACTGGTACTTTTAAAGGTCCGCTGGGTCGGCGGACTGATACGAAACTCCTTTGTGCTTTCGAGCAAACTAAGGAGGTTCCAGCTTTGTGCCGGTTTTGAGGTATCGGCAAATAACAAACCTTAATACTTACGAGGGACGACGGAAGGAATGGGCGATAAAGGACTCGTAACAGGCTTCAAACTGAGGGATAGTGAGGTTAGCTTGTAACGTTTTTAATTTGCGCTGACTTTGTACTATCCGCGTGGTAAAGACCTTTATCTCATTAAGCATTACGTTTCCTTTGACGCTTCAAGCTTATGAATGGATTTTTACGCTCAATGTAGTGTAACAATCTTTTCTATTAGCGTTTCTCAGATCTGAAGGAAGGTCGGGCGAGGAATTAAGATTGTACTTGGAGCCCATCGCAGGGCTGTCGCGATTTGACGGCGCGGAAGTGTAAAATAACTCGGGACTTCATCAGTCAAGTCTAATGCTAGGTATTTGTTACACTCAAATCCCCGGCTTCGCGGATTAAGTGACGAATTCTAAATTTTTTCTCGCTTGTCACAACCCTGTGATTATTCGTTCCGCCCGTAAGTTTGAGATATTCGTCTTAAGGATTAAGGGGTGCCATGAGTGAACGAAATTTCGCGGAATTCCCTTGATGGATGAATATGGAAACCTTAATTCCGGCATTTCGGGGAGTAAAATAGTACAAGAGACAGGAAAAACCGCGACGTTAATTTAATGAGATTATATTTCAGGAATGTTATCTTCCTCGTGTAATCTGCGAGTCGGTCACTCTTTTATTAACCTGCCAATGTTTTTTTCCTTAATCAACATTTTAAACAAAGCTCTAGTAAACTTCTGAACTGACCTTTATAAAACTTTTTACAGCACGAACTATTGTTTGTACTTATTGTTTAACTTAAAAGCTTGAATAATGCGATTACCCGGTAATGTTATAAGCTTTTCCGAGAATCCACTCCCAAGTTTCGTTTTATGCGACGACTAAAGCAGCGCCCGGGAGGCAACACATGGAATTCAAAAAGACATTCATTCATTAAACAAACACACATAAAATTTAACGAAGCGCTGCCATATTCGTTAACGAATTTCCGGCTTTCATTATGATTATCCCACGGCCACTGCCGAACACAGATGTTTGCATCGCATTCTAATGAGGGCTGCGTCTGTGGGACAGACAAGGACGACTAGCTGGTTTATAGTTCAGGAAACGACTAAGAGCCATCTATCGCTCGACAATCCGTCACAAACATGCGTTTAATAGCGGCAATTAAAGGGGACACTCGACCAAAATATCGCGGCATAAAAACGTCGTTGTTACCGCGTATCAAATTGTTTAACACGTTCGACAGCCCTCGCGTTTACGACTTGTCGGCCGTTTATGACGGTCATCCGAGCGATTTGTGATATTTAACTTTTAAATTTAGAATGGAACCGGAACCCGTGAAACGAGAGGAGGAATCAATCCATTTGTGTTATCACAACGCCCTCCCAAATATGAATCGCAGGAAAAACCAGCCGACGAGGAAAAGATTGACCCTTAAAATTTATAGCTCGCAAAGCTAAACAGGATCACATCACTTACCGAAATTAACGTGCGACGCAAAATGAAGTTCGTGGGCGACCCAAATTAAAGATTAAACGCTGCTTCCTTTATCCGCCGAACATCGCCCGAATATATACGACGCCGCAAACAAAGGGTTGGGACGCACCGACCACCGAACGACAAATGTCGCACTAAATGACAAATAAAAGCCGGTATAGTTTAAATTGGGACCCAAAAACTGAATGTAAACAAACACCGGACCCCAAATTTCGGCGAGAAAGTTTACGAAGTGAAGGAAAACATTGAAAACACGCGGCAGCATCGAAATTGTTCATTTGTATTTGCGTAACAAGTTAGCAACTATCGCTTTGTTGGAGTTAGGCATAAAACAAATTGTTATTAGGAGTATAGGGGTCACCGGTCTGAATATTAATAAGAATTACGTTTCACAAATCAAATAACAATTCAATTTACATCGTACTCGTTACACCCGTGCTGATAACGAGATGGTCGTAAGTGCAGACACGTTTTACACAGACCAAGGAGCAAAACTAATTAAGATATCACCAGGCGCGAAACCAAGTCGAGATTAGCTGTTCTGGACCAGATGTCACGACGTTTAATACAAATTTCGCTCGTTCTACAAACGCAATCGATTCTAATCGAGCACATCTAGAGAATTTCAATTAAATTGCATTCAATGAAATCTAGAACGATTATAGAATCCGACGGTAGGCAAATTAAAAGCGGGTCTCGGTTGGATTTCCCATCCAATTTTCATGCGGAACGATGCGATAAAAATCCATTACGTAAGCGGGAGAGGCCTCGTGTCACGGGGCCTGGGTCTCGGCGGGCCTAGCCGGGCCTAGAAAGGGCCTGATCCGTACGGGGTATGTACTTTATTTAATACTCTTGAGTTATAAAAATGAGTTATATAACTCTTACTTATCACTGTGCGTGGCAGGCATTCTAATGATGACATGAGCCCTGATATTTTTCACGTGCCGATTTCTCCTCGTAAATGTTATTGCAGCGTTTTTATTTAGAAGCTAATCGAAAAGTCGGCTTTGAAAGTTTGTGTACCTTAAAATCTATAATTTCAAGATCTTCAAAAAGATTTATTGGATTTTTGCGTAATTTAACTATCACAACACTTTGCAGTGTTAGATAACTTGTTTAAGGTCTTAATATTTTTACCTCAGTCTGGTGAAATTTCGTCAGACGTTTGAAGATCAAATATCCACGGTCAATGACTAGACTGACGTAAATTGTCATTGCCTTTTTCAGAAAATACTTATAAAAGCTCTACTTGAAAATTTGATTGATGAACTAGAAATCATAGCGAAACTAATTATGAAAAGGTTCCACCCTGGTACGTGATTCAGCTTCCGCGACTATACGGGCAAGAAATATTACTTACACCGCACAGTCGAGGAGCACCAACGATAGATGGTGGTGCTGATGAAAGCAACGTTAATTAAAATACCACAAACGGGACTTATCACGCTAAACACGCGAGTAATATTTACCGCGACGTTTCGACCACATTATAGTGGCCGTGGTCACGAGTAGACTAAGTCCCGATAAGTGATAAGGTGAAGAGTGATAGTGATAAGTCCATTTTAATTATGAGTGAAAATCACGAGAGTTTAAAACATTATAGCAACGTGGGTGATAGAACTGGACAGTTGGAACAAAGTCAAAGAGTTCATTTGAGGTCTCCAAGTAGATTCTGGAGAACAAGTAAAGAGAACTGAGCTCTCTGCTGAGTAAGAGGATCCAGTTTATCAGGCTTACGGAAATATTTAAGCGGGGTTAATATCGCTTCCAGCACTAAAAACTTGACGCATCTGTGCAGCGCCATAATGCGATTCCGAAGCAATCACATGGTTCATTTTGCATTCCCGCAAACACTTTTAGCGGCAGCGTATCCTTTGGCCTTAAATACGTGAGCGTTGCAACGTCGATACGTTCAGTTCAAAGGGTCGTTTTGATCTGTTTTGATAAGCATAGGTTTAATTTTTAAGCACAGGTTTGAAACGAACAAGTTCTTTGCCCTGGTATTTAAGTCACAGGTAAATTTGTAAGTTTAAAATTTTCTTCTTCAAATTGTCTTGGCCTTGTACGTTCAAGTACAAGGCACAGGCTTCCTCTCAGAGTGAGAGGCAAACCGTAGTTCCCACGCGATCTCAGTACGAATCGGAAATTTCACTAAGCTGTTGAGTTTCTTCGCAGGCTTGTACAGGTTTTTTCGTCACCGTAAAGCTCATGGTAAACTTGAAATGTAATTTTGCACAATAATTCCAGCTCTCTGCTTGAGACGCCATAGGTGAAATGGCTGCCAAGACGCAATGCTTGTGTCAAAAAAAAAGATTTCGGCGTTACTTATTAGAGGTCCAAAATTCAGTGAACCAGATGCTTGGTATTCCGTAAAACAACGTCGCAAACCGCTTGGTTTGAGGAAAGGGAAAAGTTATAGTGAATTGTCAGTTTATTGATGAACTATATAAATTGTAGGTACATAATAAAAAATGACACAACTGATTGGAATTTTTCACGTGATAATGAATAAAATAGAATGGGTGAATTAACACCAAATGATCTAGCCCCTTATTAAGCAATAATAATAAATATCACGGGACAATTCACACCAATTGACCTAGTCCCAAAGTAAGCTTAGCAAAGCTTGTGTTATGGGTACTAAGCAACGGATAAATATAATTATATAGATAGATACATACTTAAATACATATTAAACACCCAAGACCCGAGAACAAACATTCGTATTTTTCATACAAATATCTGCCCCGACACGGGAATCGAACCCGGGACCTCAAGCTTCGTAGTCAGGTTCTCTAACCACTAGGCCATCTGGTCGTCAATGCTTGTACCATCAGCTAAATAAGTGGTCTACCAATTTTTAAACAAGTTCCTATCAAATGAATATGTCGCTTAAGTCGAACTTTCAAGTTGACAAACACGTCTATGGCATTATCGTTTTGTGACATGCAAACGATTATCAACTTTAGGGTGGTAGACCACATATTTGGCTGATGGTACCTACTATGGCTACTTAGCTAGGATAAAAATACTAACATTGATAAATGTGACAATCCGTAGCAAAAGGGTCCTTGCCTTAAGGACCTTTTTGCTACGGATTGTCACAAATATAAACTTACACACATATTATGAAGCGCCAAAGACTCAAGAACAGGCATTTGTATGATATTAGTCATACAAATATCTCCGCCGGCCGGGGATCGAATCCGGAACCTCAAGCAAGTAGTACAAATAAGTAGTTCGGGTTTAAAGGAACTAATGTCAAAATGTGTGCTGTACGTACTATTTTTAGCTCCCTGCTCAAAGTAGCAGATAAAGGTAGCGCAAAGTATGTTAAAGACAACTTACATCGGCATAAGATCGATGTTCAGAAACGCTTCTGAACAACTTTTTGATACAAATAGCTTGGGAACAAACAAATCAAATTAAACTAGTCCAATACGAAACAAAACTGAATTGTATCGAACAAACACTGTTTGAAGAAAAGCGACAGTTCACACAAAGTCGTTCGTATTTCACTTCACTAAAAGGAAATAAACACTGAATCAAAGTTACGGTACGATTTACGGCAAATAGGGACATGCGAAATACGAGACACGGAATTTGGTACATTATTTTATTGGCAGTGAAATAGTTTCAAATGCCTAACAGTTCACTCTCGATTAAAGTTGCTGGTTGTGGTAATAAAAAAATAGCAAGAAAGGCTTACCAGACGTTTCTATTAAGTAAAATAATTCTTAGTCATTTAACAAAAACACGTGATTTTAAAAGGCACTAATTCAAACTAGCTAGCCTCACACTAAGCAAAGCGTCACTAAGAAAAACAGATTATCTTTACGAGAAACATTATTTTCTAATTTTACCTGAAAATAGTTAACGGTGGACATTTTTAAAGTACAACGTTGTCTCGGACAACGCCATCTATTGCTTGCAGACGAAGTTAACACGTCATCTTGAAAACGGACACTTCAATGTTCTCGAACAGCGCCATCTATTCATGTTTAATTACCAAACACTTACCGTTCTGCACTAGTAGAGTGGAATCCCTCGCCAACGGCAGCTCGGAGTCGGTGAGCGTTGCGTCGGAGGCGTTGTCCGTGGAGGTGGGCGTGGTCGGCGCGGGCGAGTCGGACAGGCCGCGGCTGCGCGCGCGCCGGCTGCCGCAGCTCGAGCCGCTACCGCTGCCCGAGCCGTAGGGGTGGAGCCGGCCCAGGCCTGGTGACAAAATAATCATTATCATTTTGCACTTCCATACTCGTAAAGTTCGTATTCATGTTGGACATGTGTGTAGGCAACATTTAATTACTTTTCTAAGACCAAGGCAATCAGACAACAGCTACGAGCACGGACTTTATGTAAAAGTTCATTGATTTTTTCCGATTTTTCTTTTTATTACCTAAATATCTGTGTACTATAATGTCATGGTAATTCAATAAAACTACGCAGTGATGTTGTTATGGAAAAAAAAACTACGTGAAAAATCAAAGTTTGTAAATGGCATTTAACGCTTGTCATCTTTGCAACGTATAGATATTTATGACTTTGACTAGCCATTATAATATAAAGCGGATAAATAAATATAAACTTTTTTGAACTGTTTCGCAGTATTTGCAGTACCAATTAAAACATAAAACTAATTGATTTTAAAGTCACGCTACGCTTACACCGGAACCCACGAACCGAGTACACAGAAATTCAATACAGACAACGTTCATTGTCCAATTTTCATTGTGGCAAATAAATTTCAGCATTTTCTTTTATTCTCATTAGAACAAGTTCATGAGAGAACGCAAAATGAAAAGGTTCATAAATAGAGAGAACATCAAAAGGGAAAGTACACGGCCCGAACGTAAGGAGATAACAATAAAAGCAAACAAAAGACAACCACAATGACATTTTAAACTAAGGTGCCCTTTTCCCACATATTTATGATAAAATATTAACGGAGCATCGACGTGATCGAAATAATGATAAAGCTTTTGCAAGAATATAAATAGAAAGAGAATAATTAGGAAAAACAATGTACCGGGATGATGCTGAATTAGGTAGGTTCGTTTTCTACATAAAAAGATTACAAAATAAAATAATGGAAACTATTGATGATTCCAAAGGTAATGACAATGATAATTCCTAAAGTACTCGGAGCTTAGCACACGCTGTTTGGTAGATGAACATGCCCGGGATTGTGTCAGAAATTAATCGTGAAAATTGAGGAAGTTTGAAAGATTATACTGACAATGTTGCTATCGAAAATACAAATGCCAAGACCGGTTTTGTTTAAAGTCACGATCACAAACTTACTAATTGTAATTTGAAATACGACGGGAGCTAACTGCAGCCGGGAGTTAAAACTAAAATCGCATTTAACGCTTACGCAAAACGAAACCAAGCACCGCGGGTCGTCGAGCGAGAATATTGCTTACGAAGCTCATTCCACATTTCCTACCTGCAAAGAAGGTAATAAGGAAAACCTTCTGAAAATGGCACTGAATATTTTTCTACACGTTGATTTTACCTTTAATCAGTGTATACGTCTTTGATGTTTAAGAACCTTTAAGTAATGCTGTGGCTTTTGCTTTCATGAAAAATGTGGTACGTACCGGTGAAAGCCACTCAACGGGACGTTTTGCCTTCGCGACTTACGCGAGAATTGTATTGATTCAAAAGAGTAAATAATATTAGGAATCCCGTTACGGAGTATTAGGAGTCAACTTACAGACGGTTTATAATAAACAAAGGAAAAATGAACGGAAGGAGCTTTACTTGTGATGCTTAAGTAGCATCTGATATTAAACCTTACCCAGAAACGTGTAGGGACTTGAAAAAGTAATCTCACTTTCATAAAAATTTAAGTGGCATCGGGTCAACAAAAATAAAGCTCCAAGTTATCCCCGTACCTTAATCTTATTTATTACCTTCAGAATTTGCCATCGCGGCATCCTCGGGAGTATCTCATTATGGATTTCATAAAACATTTTCTCGAAACGCAGGGGCGCTGATGGATTTTCAGAAAAACCTACGACTTAGCGTAATCGTATGAGATCATTAGGGAAAAAGTATCTGATGAATAAACCCGCGTGGACGCGAGACGAGCGAAAACTTTTTAATTTAAACCAAACATCCCAAGAGGCCCGTCTCAAAGGACTCCAAGTAAAATAAAATTAGTTTCTACTGTACCTCATTACTGGACTCCGTAATTGAGTATGCAGACTGCATGTGAAAAGATTTTTTTCTAGGGAACGATATTAAGTCCTTTGTAGGCGGTCGCGCGGTCTATGCAGCAAAGCGTCGTCGGGTTTTAAGAAAATGTCAAAGTTTCTGAGGGACGTTTATTAAAAATGTTTTAGGATAAGCAAGTGGCCTCGTTTTGATATTGCGTTGAGAAACTTGCACTACATAAAGTTCTAATGTTTGTTAGTAAATCAGGAGGCTTTCACTATTTCTTACTTTGAAAATCACTCTTTATCGGTCCCTAACTAAATGCTCATATCATCCACGTAAAGGTTGAGCGGTAGAGAAGGTATAGGTACATGATAGTTTGTATTTGTATCTCAACAGTCGTCAATTGCGTTTATTCCTTTTTTTTGTTCATAAAAGGTTTACTTGTACGAGGCAGGTCGGCTGCATTGTATGATTTGATTAATCATTCGCCTTTTTCAAGTACACTTATAAATAGGAGCTACAAAAATGGATCCTTTCGACTGCCATAATTTTATAAGTCATAATGTAATGTTTGTCATAATTTTTGTTAGTCAATTTTTTTTTTCGAAAATATAAACTGAGACAACTGAAAAACCTTTCTTTTTTGGTTTTTCTGTGCATCCATGTCTCAGTTTGTATTTTCGATATGGTTTTACGGGATGACCGTAAAAGTAACAAAGGAGTTGAAATAAAAAATACAAAAAGACTCCAAATAACCAATCATCATAATCTTTTTTCCCGCTGAAACCGTAAATTTTTCATAAATTTTTAAATGGTCACCTGTAGAACTCTAGGTTAGGTTAGCTTTGTTTTATAAAAATTCTGAAAAATAAATAGTTTCAGAGAAAAAAAGATTTATGTCAAACATTCATTATGACAAACATTACATTATGACTAACAATTTTCAACCAGTCAATGTACGAGTAGACCCGATAAAAATACTTATAAGAGTTCCCGTAACCGAAACCGTAGAGACCGTAGTATGACTCTATGAATTCCCGAAAAAAAAACTTGCTTTACTTACTTAATATCCCTGGAGTAATAAATGGGTAGTTCTACGAACGTATCAACCGCTATCAGTTTCTTGTCGCTTATACTGAAGAAATTAGTCGGGTAGGACGGAAGGAGTTTATAAAAATTTCGTACATTCGGTACAATTACAATTCATTACAACTTCTTTTTTTTATTCGACTGGATGGCAAACGAGCAAGTGAATCTCCTGATGGTAAGAGATCACCACCGCCCACAGACCTGAAGCACCAGGGGGATTGCAGATGCGTTGCCAACCTAGAGGCTTAAGATGGGATACCTCAAGTGCCAGTAATTTCACCGGCTGTCTTGCTCTCCACGCCGAAACACAACAGTGCAAGCACTGCTGCTTCACGGCAGGATTAGCGAGCAAGATGGTGGTAGCAATCCGCTTCTTACTTACGGTGTCTCATTTCTTTAACATATATGACAGGAAACTGATAGCGGTTGAAACGCTCGTAGTAGGTACTAACCAAATAATAAAGACAACTGAATACCGTTCTGTTGAAAAATTCTATGCTAATTCAGTTTTACAGATGCGGTAGCCCAGCCCTACTTTTAAGCAGCATTTCCACCAATAATGTGTGAGGATGTATTGCAAGGGATGTGTTTTTCATTAACCAATAGAAACGCTTCATTTACACATCCTCGCACAGCACATCTCTGGTGGAAACAGCTGAGCGCAGCGAGGCGAGGTAAATGAAGCGTTTCTATTGGTTAATGAAAAACATATTTCTCGCAACACATCCTCGCACATCTCTCGTGGAAACGTTGCTTCAGACTTTGATTAAGATTTTTTTGAGTATTTTTGTGACATTTTGGGTAGAAGCATCAGTGCCATGTCGCAGAGTTGTGAGATTTCAAAAATCAGCTAAACAGAAACGTGTTAAATT